>NC_079384.1:2536139-2821139 GCF_021018895.1 Seriola aureovittata
GTTGGTGGAGAAATGTCATGACAACCACTCCTCTGTCAAACACACTTTGTTTTTGAAGCTCAACTCTGCAGAGCGCTGAGCCGCAGAGAGCGAACACACAAAAACACACAGCAACAGTGTGTGAGGCTGAACTTTCCAGCTCCGAATCTGTGTCTGTGTGTCGTTTAAAACAACAGTAACAATAACTGATAGTCTGTGTGTGTGTGTGTGTGTGTGTGTGTGTGTGTGTGTGTGTGTGTGTGTAGCACAGGACACACAGTCCCTCTCTGCATCTTTTGTCTGTTTGGGATATTTTCATCTGCATGTGACAAAGATCCAGAGTTTATTGTGTGTGTGTGTGTGTGTGTGTGTGTGTGTGTGTGTGTGTCAGTGTGTGTGTGTGTGTTGGGTTTCTGTGTTCCTAAAGTCCAATTCTGGGCCGTTCTCTCCGAGCTCAGGGGACCAGGGTGGGAAAGGGAAGCAGAATCACCAGGGGAATCCCACCGCAGATTGGAAACTGGAAATGAATACAGCGCATGCTGCCGACCTCTGACCCACAACCAAAACAAAGACAGGACAGAGAGAGGGAGAGAGGGAGGCAGGAGGGCGAGGGTGAAGGGAAAAGACAGAGGGGGTGGGGTGGGGTTGGGTGGGGGGAGGTGCTGGGACAGGGCCCAGGCCTGGTGGGTCCAATGCTGAGCTCACATCTGCTCCACCATGTGATGTTGTTTAAAAACACTGTTTACAAGTCTCACAGTACCGACTGTAAACCACCAGTGTTGGCTTCAATGTGTACACACACACACACACACACACACACACACACACACACACACACACACACACACACACACACACACACACACACACACACACACACAGTCTTACCTCTCTGTGGAAACGTCTGTGCTCACTTCGGCCCTGTCTGGCTCCGCCCCTCCCCGACTCCTCCACCTCCATTTTCTCCTGGTTCTCCAGCTCCAACGCCTCCAACTTCTCAATAACACCGGAGCGACTGCAGACCAACACAATGATGTTAAATTAATAACAAAGCATTCATTCCTTATTAACTCTTAGGTTAATAAGTCCTGGTCCTCAGCTGGACTCTCTGTGGTCCCAGTATGATCTGTTACTCAGACTGGTTTCTCTCCCAGCACAGACTCCGCTGCTGGTTCCACCTCATCATTGGGTTGAGCTTCACACTTCATGGTGTTTTCATAAATTCTTGTCTTTCTAACTCCGACTTCTCTCTCACCGGAGCTCGGCGAATTTACTGCTTCTACTTCACATTAAAAGCTTTCCCCTGGTGAACCGACAGGAGGCTTTTATTTTGAAGCAGCGATAGGAAATACAGTTCGTTGGTGGTGATGCTTTTCTTCTACCATATATGTACGTTCTGCACCTTTGCACTTCTGGATGTAAAACTTCATCAATTTATCCTGTTAGAAATTCTGTCATAATCAGCCTTGACCTTTGACCTTTAAAATCTAATCAGTTCATCCTTGAGTTTAAACGAAACACTTGTGCCAAAGACACTCCTTGAAGGTTCCTGAAGGTTCCTGGGGTGTCGTGTCAGGAGAACCGGACAGACGGAGAACCTGAAAACTTAAAGCCTCCGGTCACAGCTGTCGGCGGCACCGAGGACAGAAAACTACGTCTGGAGAATCGATCTGGAAAAACAAAGACTCAATCTGTGACGGGGTACGCTGCCGACTGACCGACTCCCACACAGACTCTTTCCTCTGACGGAGGAATCTGAATGAGATGAGGAAGAGGCCGAGTGGTACGACTCGTTTCATGCTGCCCTCGCTTCTTGACATAAAGGAGAGGACAAATTTCCACCATGTGATCGTTTGAGGCAAGAGTATATATTTGACAAGGCCGGATCAACACGAGTCCTGCTTGTATTAATGACGTTAGCCAATCACGTTTCCCCGGACTAACGACCTGCAGCAGCAGCAGCGTGTGATGAGAACGCACGAGCCTGTTGACTTTTATCTGCTCGTTTATCAAGGATCAAATAAAGTTCAGTTTGGTTTAGTTTCTCGTTTCCTCTCTCAGTTTTCTTTTATGCACAATATCCACCTAGAAAGTAAATATATAAAAGCTGAAAAAGAAAGATCATGTGATTTTTATAAACTCTCTGTGTGCGTCTTCCAGGGTGTGTACGCTTCTCAGGTGGAGATATAAATTTTGGCAAGTAGCACAAGCATTTCCTGTTCTCTCACTGGCTGAACCAGCCATAAATTTGAATATTTATTTCTGCCATTGAAGCTTTAAAGAGTAACCGACACTAAAACCACTTTATGAATTAATAAATCACATGTACTGTCACTTTATTACACAAGTGATTGATCCTGGTCCCTGAAATGTTCATTACAACAGACACAGACAGGAAAATGATTTAGTTCACCATGTGCAATAATTAACAAACACCATCTGTGCAATATCCTTCATCCACTCCTATTTTTGTTATATTTAAATACCTAATTATACATATTAAATTATGATCTCTTATATGATATTAACATTTTGCTGTTTTTATTTCTGTGTACTGTCCACTTCGCTGCTCTAACACTGCAAATTTTCCCACTGTGGGACTAATAATAAGCTCTATCTTATCTAATCTTATAATAATTAATGACATTTCCTGGGGCAACACGCCACCAAACTGTGAGGCAGCGTCACATTCACCCACCGCCCCAAACACACCGAGTTTGGATTCATTCTTTGAATTTGTTAATAAAAAAATAGGACATTAAGTTGCTCTTTAATAGTGAATCTACTAATAAATTCTCCGTTTTATCCTTTATTTCATAGTTAACTGTAGTGGCTATTTCTTAAGCATTAATTCTTTTTTTTATGTCTTTATTACAGATGAGTTGTTATAAACTGATCTGATGTGAAATCAGGTAAAAGTGATGTTGTGTCTGAGAGTCTCTCTGTACCAGACTCTCTCAGATGGACCAGTGACGTCATGTGTTTATGAGGCAGCGTGTGGCCACGCCTCCTTTTCCCTCTCATGCCTGGTATGGATGGAGGGACTGGAACGAACAGGAAGCTGGCTCTGGGAGGAAAAAGATGACCCCCCGCCTCACCCACTGGGTCTGTGTGAAACGTGACCATCTCTGGTGCATGAGAGTGCAAAAACTGCGACTCTACACGAACGGCACAGAGGCTGTTTATACAGTCTGAGCTTCAGTTAGTAACACTGCTGACAAAAAAGGAAACTGACGCGGAGGGGTGATTATTAAGAGACAGATTTGGTCTGAGAGAAAGACTCAGATATGCAAACATCAAAAATCCCAGTATGTCTTTATTTCACCAAATGCAGCCTTTTCTCTCTTTCCATGTGTGTGTGTGTGTGTGTGTGTGTGTGTGTGTGTGTGTGTGTGTGCATGCCTTTATAAGGAGAGGCCAGAGGCTCTCATGTGTATCCAGACCACAGCGTCTGCAGCTCGGAGCTGAGATTCCTAGAAAGCATCTGCCGAGCTGCTTCATCAGGATAAATCACAGACTGATTCACTTGTCAGTGACAGTCAGGTGTTGTGAGGCTAAGAACATCACTTCCTCTATAGGTTAAAGGTCGTACATAAAAGATTTTTAAAACAATAATACAGCAGCAAACATCTGTTTTCTATGTGAAGATGTGGTGGAGTAATGAGAATCCTACGAGCTGCTGAAGGCTCCAGCTGGTTCCTCTTCTCCTCCATGTCTCGGTAACGTGAAGGTTCATAATGTGACACGTCTGTTTTCATCAGTGACGGCTACAGCAGACATGCTAACGTTAGCTAACCTAATCCTGTTACCTATATTATAAATGCATTCAGAAAATGTTGCTATCGCTACATATGGACACAGAAATACAAAAATGCATAAATAAAGAAATGTAAAAATACTGAAATATCCTTTTTTTTTCAAAAATCAAAAACAAATTTATTTTGTATTTACTTATGTATTTAATGAGTTATTTCTGCAATTATTTATTTATGCATGCCAATGTCATATTTTGTCCTCCATACAGCAGCTGCAGAGCAACTTTCACTATTAATGAACTGGTTTTAAAAAGTTCAGTTTGTTCAACCTGTGAAAACAGTTGTAAAAAGTCTTTAGGCAGAAATTTGAGACTATAAATTTAGAGGAAAAAGTCTGTGTTTCAAACTGGACACACACAAGTTTGAAAGATGTTGCATTATGGGGATTGTAGGATTCAGTTTTTATGGAGCTTAAGTCAAGAAATATCAGATATTTTTGCAGGGTTGTGGAAAAAAAAAAAAAAAACAAGAAATGTTTTATTAAGAAAGCTATAAAAAAAATGATGCTCTTAACTTTAAAAACTTTGCTTCTTTTAAGCCAAAGAGCTGAGAAAGGTAAAGACATGAGGTGAGACTGTGAAGAGACATTTAGAGACACAGTTAAAGGTGAGTAAGGAACGGGTGCTGACCTCCTCTCGGGGCTGAGGACGGCCTCCCTCTCCTGCCTGTCGGGGCTCCTGAACCGGCTCCTCTTCTCGGCCTTCCTGGCCTCGGCCTCCAGGCGCCTGGCGTGGTGGCCGTAGGCGTGGCCCCCCCTCTGGTTGGCCGGGTGACTGTCGGTGCTCGTCACCGTGCTGCCGCTGGCGTCCGAGTCCAAAGAGCTGACCGAGCCGCTGATGTGGGACCCGTTGGAGAGCAGGGAGCTGCCGGAGGGGAAGGGGTCGCTGGGGGCTGGGGAGAGGCAGCGGGGGACTCCTCCCAGGCTGGAGCAGGAGCCGGTGGGGGAGAGCAGGTCGCCGGGCGGCTGCAGCGGCGAGCTGTGCAGCGCCACGCCTCCCCGGTCCACCTCATCACCGTTCACCGAACCAGCGTCTGAGCCGTGGCCCACAGACGCACCGTCACCTTGACGACGAGAGGAGCAGAGGGTCACGATAAACTTTACTTCCTGTTATTATCTGTATCTGATTCACAAACACGGTCTGGGTTCTTCTATACACAGGTGTTACTCCTCTCTACCTGTGGAGGCCAGTGGTGATCCTGGCGGCAGGTCGGCAGCGGCCCAGACCGCCGCCCCCTCGGCCTCCCTCTGGTTCAGCTCCTCCTGCCAGATTATGGAGCTGGAGTCCGGGACCTTCTCCGCCTCGGGGATCCCAGAGCCGGTCACCGCCACCTTGGCTGGACCTGGCTCCTGGACACGAGCACACGAGCACACGAACACGTCAGGAACAGGAAGAGGAAAAAAGGAGGATGCGTTATCAACCGATGACACGAACCCTCTTTGTTACCTGGGAGGTCGTGGGCTCCACCTTGCGTTTCTTCTTCTGGTTCTGTTTGTTTGTTCGGGGGTAAACCACCAGCTGCTCGCTCCACCTGGAAACAGGCGGAGAGTGTTTTCTGAGTGTTACCTGTGCATGAACATCCGTCTCCACCCAAACCACCAGCAACACACAGCGAGGCCACTCACCCGTTGATGATCTCTTTATTCTCCCCTCTGATGAAGTACTCCTGCTCCGGCGTGACGATGCACAGGGAGTTCTTCTGGCCCGTCTTCGGCTCGGCGTCGACGACGTCTGTGCAGAGGTTCATGTTCACGGTGCCCTGAGGCAGCGTGCTCGGCTGCAGGAGACACACGACAAACACCTGCTTATTGCACATCCTGTGTACTGGTGTTATTTCACACTAGAATCACCTCTGGTTGTCTGCCTCCGCCACTCAGACTAGTTCCAGGTTAAAAAAGTGTTTTGTGAGATCACCACAACTCTGACCTTTGACCCTTGAACACTGAAATCTAATCAATTCACCCTCGAGTCCAAGTGAACGTTTGTCCAAAATTTAAATAAAGTCTGTCAAGGCGTCACTGAGATCGTGACCGTGAGAAAGAGAGGACGGACAACACAAAAACCATGAGGCTCTGGCTCTGACCGGCGCCGGCGTGGAGGAATAACATTCTTAAAAAAGGAAACCAATTAGTTGTTCATTTCTCTTTTTTCATATTTTCTACTGCTCTTTAATAAAACAAAAGTATTTCTTATCCAGTTACTTGATTAATCGATGGAATCATCGGTAGCTTCAGCCCTCGTGTCATTTCACCCGCGGATTAAAGTGAGAACGGAATAATATCAAAGAGCATCTGCAGGAGTGGGACGAATGTGGAAAAAATGTAAATGGAAGCTTGAGTCACTGGTTTCCATCCGTGTCCATCAACTGGTTTGTTTCCATACTGGTTTGGAGACTGCCCAGTTAAACACTAATATCACGGGTGCTGACAGCCCCTCAGTTCCTCGCCTGCCTCTCTTCCAGAGGCAGAACTCGGGCCACGTCAGGCCCGTACCGTACGGACACTCGGCTGTGATCACCAGCTCACCGTGGTAACACGTCCGACCCTTTCAGACAGCGGCGGGACGGCGGACTGAAGCTGATTTGTGTGAGATCAGTGGAGAGTGCGGAGCTTTGTCTGCTTTTGTAAACCGGCTCCAACACTGAGGAAACTCTCTGCAGTGAACCCAGAGACGTGCTCATCGGTCTGCTGTAGGTTCCCCGTGTGTTCTGTGAACTTATTGTCTCGTTAACATGAGAGTGAAAACGTCCACTGGACTTCCTCTCCGACGTGCCCTGTGTCTGCCGCTCTGTTATCAGCCTCCGCTGGGCTCTGCTGGCTACAGATGTAAAACAGGTGCTGGGTCTCTTTCCAGCTCCTTTTAAGGCCACTGAACACAGATCCAGCTTTATTAAGATCTGCCTGTAAACCCCCGGGGGCTGCCAAATATGGCAATTACACTGCGTCGCACTTCAGACACTGGAAGAATTTCCCTCGCTGGAAAAAAAAGAGAAAAGAAAAAACTGATCGAGTTTGAGAAGAAGTAGCAGAGACTCTGTCTGAGCAGCGAGGAGCCTGCAGTGTGATAACAGCTGAGATACCAGTGGTAACATATACACACGACGTACGTTCAGTACCTAATCAATCACCACTGATCGTGCCTTTCTGATCAAACACTTCCGGGAACTGTGGAGCCACAGGATCTAAACGCAGAAACTAAGTCAGGAGGTCAAATCCGTAGAACTGAAAGGATTAGAGCTGCAGCGATTAGTCTGAGTGATCTATTGATAGAAAACTAAATACGAAGCTGCTTTGATAATTGATTAACGATGGTTTCAGTTTACTGCCTTTCATTTTACAGCGGTATCATTCTACCGTTTCCATGGAGACGGTTGATTTGCTGCCATTAGCACTTGTGACACCTGTGATCCTCCTTCCTTTGGTCACTAAAGGTCTTTTGTGCAACAGTTTAACTTGAAGTGATTCTTTACGTATAAGACTAAGATGAGGAGAAAACACTTCAATGAACATTTTAAGGAAGAAGAAAATTTAAGGTGATTTATGCCACCGGCCCCGGGACCTTTAGGACACGGAAACATATTGAAAGTGTATTTGCTGTGATACGTGGAGTGTAGTTTGTATGACGCTCAGCTGAGGTGAAGGAGGAGCTCACAGAGTTTAATCTGTCCGACTCGTTGGTCTTTAGATTCGCAAAGTCCAGCTGATCCGGCTGCTCAAAGTATAACAGCAGCTACTCCAGCAAAACAAAGGAGACGTATCTGCCAAGGCTTCCATTCAAACACAAACAAGTGGTAGTGGGTTTGATTTCTACTCAACTGGGCCAATTCCATATCCTCCAATTGTGTCTGTCTTCCATCAGGACGACTATTCTTAGCTTAGCTATGGAGTATTATTAAAAGAAACGACTTTCTCACAGAATCCTCCTGAGATTTCAGCTGCGGCGGCTGACATGACACCAAGGGCTATAAAACACAGAGAGACAATAGAGCCCACAGGGGGCTGATGGGTAAAATACTTTATACTTAAAAAACAAGAAGGGATGTGTCTATAAGATAATTACCCCCAGGCTAAAATCTTTACTTTCCAAAAACTAGAATCACCTCCTCGTGGCTGTCTGCCTCCGTCACTCAGACTAGTTTCAGATTACGTCCCCGTTTATTCAGAGTTTATAAGAAGATAAAATATTAACCATTTGTGTGAAGTCTTTAGTTATAGCTCAAAAGTGTTTTGTGAGGTCACAGTGACCTTGACCCTTGACCTTTAGCCACTAAAATCTAATCAGTTTATCGATGAGTCCTAGTGAATGTTTGTGCCAAATTTGCAGAGGGCCCGTTTAGGCGGTGGCGAGATATCGCGTCCACGAGAACGGGACGGACAGATGGACAACCTGAAAACAACATGGTGTGCGGAGGAATAAAAAGAGATGTGACTATGAGGTAATTACCCGCAAGTTAAAATCTTTACTTCTTATTTCTAACTTTCCAAAAAAAAAAAAAAAGAAACTGTGAAAGCAGCATGAAAACAGAAATCACCAGCAGCAGCTGTGGAGTTAAACGGACTAAGTCACTCCATAAATGATAAATCCTCCAGGAGGCTTTTTACGGGCCGAAGGCTCTGGAGAGGAGACCGCTGTTTTATATGGTGCGTGCTCCTCGACACAGTGCCCTCCATCAGGACTCTCCGCACACCGGAGCTGTACAGTTACACATTATTCTGACTTTGTGACGGACCGGCTTTAATATTCTGAAACACGAGGCCGGTCTGGACTGAATAAAAACGTCCTCATGGTCACTGACCCTTTGACCCCTGCAGCCTGATGAATCACGTATGTAACCAGTGATGTTCCTGATAAAGTGCTGCTCTCACTGCTGAGCCGTGGAGCCGGCTTCTCTCTGTGGCGGGGCCGTGGGTGGAATGTTTGGGTCTGGGGCAGATCTGACGTTTCCTCTGTGGTTTTCAGGGGCTGGAGCTCCTTTCTCCTGCTCTCCGCGGTCCCGCCGGCCGCAGGCTCACTGCAGTTCACCAAATAAGGGCATTGGAGGAGGAATGCTGCTTCAGACCAGAGAGCATCTTTCCCTCTGGTCGTGGTGAAAATAGTTGAGCTTTAAGAGGCCACAGCTTCAGATAGCACCCTGCTGTCTGCTGGGCAGAAAATAGAAGACGATGTCATCGCTGCCTGGACCTCGTTCTTCGAGAGGAAATCAGAAAACACGGAGCATCGATGTGGGAGAGACACTTTTTATCTTTATAATTTAAAGATGTAGTGACTGAGTCCTGAAGACAATCTGTCCTGTGATGTTTCTATCATCATCGTATTTGTATAAAGCACACGCTCCCTAACGTATCATCAGTGAATGAAAACCTTATGACTCAACTCGGTTGATTTCTTATCCAACATGCTGATAAAAGCCACGAGTCCAGATGATGTCAGCGATCCCGGATCAACCTTAGCGCCGAGCTTAAAGCGATAGTTCGTGTAATTTGACGTGGGGTTGTGTGAGCTACAAATCTCTGCTCTAAAAATCTTTATTTTGAAAGTTTCCACCACTTTTTCTGCCGTCAAACAGACTTTTACTTTGGAACTACATTTTCTCAACCACCTATCGTTAGCTCTGTCTGACTCAAACAGCTAATCTGTGAAGTAATACAGCGCACGCCATAGATGCACTTGTGCGTAGGAATACAGTAGTTCAGCGGCCGTATGTAGTTCCAAAGTAAAAGTCTGTTTGACGGCAGAAAAAGTGGTGGAAACTTTCAAAATAAAGTTGAAAGTTTCAAAATAAGTGGTGAAATTTTCAAAATAAAGTGAAGACTTCAGTACGGCAGCTCGTCACTCAGCTCCTGTGCCCCCGCCGCTTCTCTAAACTGAATCTACTGCAGGTAACACATTGACTACAGATAAGTACCTCACACAACGCCACGCCTAATAACCCGAACCATCACAATCTGCCTCACCCGCTCGCTCATGCTCTCACATCCCTGATGAGGACAGTGCCTCAAAAGTTCTGACAGTCAGAGTCCACACCTGTCTGAATACTCAGGATTTCTCTGACCTCTCAGTTCAGGACGCACCTTGAGATCCTCAGGTAAAAGGTCTTTAGTCTGTTCCAGAGACCTGGTTGAAAACTGAAGGGGACAGAGCCCCGAAGATCTGGATCGATCTGCCTGAAGGAAACAGCTCGTCTGAGTCTCTTCTTTACTTTTATCTTCTTAACTTTTATCTGAGAGCTTTTCCTGGTTTTACTGAAGTTTTATTTTCCCTTGAATTTTGAATGACTCTGTTTTTTATAAACCTGACTTTATTTTTTCTTTGACTTGTTTATGTCTCGTCTGTTTTATTTTGCTGCAAATTGTTTTTACACTGAATTTTCAGATTAAAACAGCAAGAAATAATTAGTGATCTTTAGATTTTCTTCCGTGAGGCAGAACCAGGCTCGCTGCTCCTCTCTGTTTCCGCTCTTTATAAAAAGCAAGAATGTGAGTACGTGGAAATGTAAAACTATTCTACTAACAAGTGGAGAAATCTGTCTTTCTGTCGTTCGATTTCTTCACAGCTACTCATCCGTTCGACTTCATACTCTGCTGAGGAACCGGAGAAAGTGCAGCGTCCACCGTGAAGGACTTGGATGGAGAAACGAAAAGAGGAACATTAAAACGACGGCTGTAAAGACGCTGGGCCTGGGGCAACGCTTCCACGTACACCCACGTCATCGACGCGTTGCAGAAACGGCTGCGCCCGGTCAACGTGTACAAGCTGCAGCTACAAAACCTGCACAGGATCATCTGAAGTGTGGGAGTATTTCTGACAGAGACCCGAGCTCTGCACACTGGAAACGTCTTATCACAGCAGATCAACAGCTGTTCACGGTCACTGGGTACGAAACCATCACATAGCGCTTTGTTTAAGACGTGACAGCAACACAGCACTGCTTTGTTTACTTTTTGTCAGCCTCAAATCATATAAATGAAATGGACAAAATATTAGGAACACCTCTCAGTTTAACCCAGTACAGTTCATCAGACAAATCGCAGCCTCCACAACGACCGAGTCGAAAGACGAGGATGAGAACGTATAAAGTTCTTAAACCACTGGAACCAAGATTTTAATAGTCTTTAATGTTTCATTTATTTTTATTTTGTTTTGACTTTTTGTTTTCATTAATTTATTGTTTTTATTAAGCTTATTAAGTTTATTGACGAAAATTTTTTTTCACATCTGGTCTTCATTATTTGGTTTTTATTTAATAATAATAATAATAATAATAATAATAATAATAATAATAATAATAAGTTAATAATAAGCTTGACTGGAACACAGCTCTCTGCACCACAGAGTGAGAAAAGATCGGAGAAAAAAATAAGAAAAAGAAAAATGTCTATGCAAGAAGTTGGAAAACAAACTGCTAATAAAATACAGTCATCGCTCCTCTGAGGAAGAGCTCTCTTTCTGTCATGCGTTGCCATGACAACAGTTATTAAACTAAGCTAATGTGATGAAATTCAATCAATTACTAAGAGCATACGTGGAAGGAAAAAAATACTTCTGACATCTTTTTACTTTCTGTCAGAACTAAACATGAAGGACGCTTGACGTCAGGCTGCTGAAGTGTCTCAATATGAGGAGCTGAAAATACTTTTTTATGGAGGTGCTGTGAGGCGTGAACTCTTCGTTATGAGAGGCGTAGCAGAGATAATGTGATCAAAAGAGCAATAAGACAAACAGAGAGAGGGCGTGGCCTGTGTAAATCTCTCCTCTATATAAAAGCCACATGAGAGGAGCGGGCGCTGTGGATCTAAGCCTCAACCCTGACCTCAGACAAATCACATCTGTCCTCCACCGGTGGCTCGAGCCACAGTGTAAACAATGATGGGTTTAATGAGATCGGGACCATTAACGTGTCGTTATCAGAGTTCCTATCCTCGGGGTCCGCGGCACAAAGCAGCCATTTCCCTGACCCACTTCTCCTGCCTCGCCGAGCAGATGAAAAGAGCGCAGGACAATGAGGCAGACAGTTTTGGAATCACTGTTACAATGAGAGGAAAACACAACTGCACACCAGCCTGGGTGTCACTGGAAACACACATTACACAGTGGAAACATGCACACGCACTCAAGCAAACACAACCAAGTTTCCTCCCATTGTCATCACTGGCAACACAAAGAGATTCACCACATGCGACTTCAAACGTCCGGCTCGCAGACACAGGGACGGCCGGCTGCTCTCCCCTCAGAGAGTCCAGCTCTCTCTGACACACCTGCTGACGGGCTCCTTCATTTTAAAAATAAAAGACACGAGGTCACTAGTTAAAGCACCAGTTAACCATAAATCACCTCCTCGAAGTCACAAATCAGACTATTCTCAGATTTCACCCCCGTTGAGTCGTATAAAATATGAACCACTTGTGTGAAGTCTTGAGTTGTGACGAAAAAGTGTTTTATGATGTCACAGTGACCTTGACCTTTGACCTTTGACCACCAAAATCTAAGCAGTTCATCCTTGAGTCCTAGTGAATGTTTGTGCCAAATTTAAAGAAGTTTGGTCGAGGTGCTGCCGAGATCGTGTCCACGGGAATGGGACGGACGGACGGACGGCCTTAAAACAACTCGGCTCCTGCTCTTTGCTGTCGCCGGCGTTTCATCTTCTCGCCACACGTAAAAGTCAGCGCCTGTGTCGAGCCGCTGGTGTGTGGCCCCCCCTCTGTGTTTACACATAAGCGGTGGAATCTCCAGCCCGATCAGCCGGTGTGGGTCACCTGTGTCACATTCCCCCGGCGACACACCACCACCACCACAAACACAGGATTACAACAGGCACAGAGAGGTAACTCCCCAGCCTCGTACTCTGAGGTCCTCTAATCCTCTTTGCTGCTTATTGAGGAATCTGTCTGCGCTTTAACTGCCAGTGTTTCACCAACATATTTTACTTAATGTGAGTGAAATGATGGAACTAGAGGAAACACGGTGCTTGTCTCAATTGCTCCATTCACCCCCTCTATGATAGAGAGTGGGTTTTCAGTGAGGTGGCACATTTTCAACACTGCTGACTTGGTTGTTTTTTTAATGTTTATCCTCCATCAGATAAGCCTGCAGCTTCCTCATCACATTCACAGGCAGCGCTTGGAAAAACCGTACACACCCTGCCAACAGATGAGCCACTTGATGAATGTGAATACACGCGACGTGACAGAGGTTAAAGCTGGAAACACGCTATAAGAGATGGAGAGATTCAGATTGGAAATTTGTCGGGGGACGTAACGAGCGTTTCATTAAGCATGCATGCGTCGTCCACACGGCGCACCAAAGAAACATATAACGCTTCCTGCAGCGTTTTAGCTTCACTTCAGTTCACAACCTGGTTGCCATGGAACGAGAGGAGGAAGGATGAGAGGCAACACTTACCGATTCGTCCAGGGCAAATCGCAGACAGCCGTGTTCGTACAGCACGAAGAATCTCCTCTGCCATTTCTGTCAGGAGAAAGTGTCTCTGTCAGAGAAGCCTGATATTGAACCACAGTAGCTCAGTGTTTCCCTTTTTATTAATTTCATGTCGTGAAGTTGCAATTACAAGATGCTGCAGGGGGCTTTTAATTTGAAACGGTGGATAAATTGGAGACGCTTGTTGACTTGTTGTTGATAAATTGACTGTTAATGGCTCACTCTGAAGTTTTCCAGTACCGTATATTTACATTAATATTTACATTAGATGAACTATTTGCAAGTTTTGCTATTGCTACATAGATAACATGAGCATTAACAGCTGTTTTAGTCTTGCTGAGATCTTTAGCGATCGTTACGTTTAAAAGACAAAAGGTTATAATTCATCCTCTGCGCAGCTAATTAAAGAGTAATTAGATATCATTAGATAACTAGCAGCATAGGGAAGAGACGAGATGGGCCAACCAGGCCGGGGCTAGCTGGTTAGCATGCTAACTTCAGTAGAAGAAAATACGTGGTAAAAACAAGAGTTAAAATCGGTGTTTGTTTCCACATCTGGAGACAGATGTTGGTGAGTAAATGAAGTTTGATGCTGAACAGACTGGTAAGTAAACAGCTATTGATGCTAACGTTAGCTATGTAGCAATAGCAAAAACTAACAAACAGCTCCCTTAAGCTGTTCATATATTTCCACAATTGTCTGATGGTTGAACATCTTGCAGAGCTTCAGCTGTTGTTGTGTTCAGAATACAAAAGGTTATAATCAGAGAGTGACGAGACGCGGCTAGCTGGTTAGCGTGCTAACCTAATGTAGAAGCAAAACAAAAGGGTTTCCTTCCACCTCTGGAGACAGCTGTTGGTGAGTACCGACATTTCCTCCTAGACTGTTAAGTAAACAACTGCTTATGCTAACGTTAGCTATGTAGCAACAGCGAAACTGACATATAGCTCCTTTAATGAAGGAGAAGGAAAAGCATATACATGCACTGTAATCACAGTACGTGTATATCCTTGTTAACGGCACGTCTATGTACAGGCTCTTACCCGGGATCTCTGCATAGGATTGTCGAAGTCAGTTCCCTCGGGGGCCAAGCACAGCCATCCACCATAAATAGGTTTAGCCTGTGAGAGTGGAGAGAGGAAAAAAAAAAAAGAGCAATTTAGGTAATCATTAAAACTACAAGACAGTGTGAGTTGAGGGGGGATGGTCGGGGGGAGAGAGGGTGTAAATATGGGGGAGAGAAGCCTTTTGGGGTCCAGATGTTGCCTCTGTTCTCACAGCTCATGTTGCAGCCACACAGAGAGCCTTTTGGTTTGATGACATGTCTGATTCTCTCTCTCTCTCTCTCTCTCTCTTCTGACTGGTGTCATTGTCAAAACACACAAACATATCTACACACAGGCGCCAGATTCACCTCCTGGACTTGTTTGACCACAAACTACCTCAGTCCCAACAGTTGAAAAGACATGGAAACATATAAACAGAGGCTGGGCACTCACTCGATCTCCTCTCCGTTAACACTCACAGTCTCTGCTTTAAGTGTTAACCATTAGTGTGCAGCTCTCATTCCAGCACCACCACACCCCCCAACCTCTTCCACAAAACTAACATGTCTGATTATTCTAATACCGGGCCTGTTACCGCTCCATGTCACTGCATGCCTGCCATAAATATATATGTGCCTTGTTTCAACTTGTGTGGACGTGCCTACGACGGCAGCGTCGATGAAGCTGAAACCATTAAAAAGGTTATTTTGGAGGGAAAGAAAGTCGTGACCCAAATAAATCTAATCACTGTGGTAATTTGACAGAACGAAGACAAACGGTGTCGGTCGATGTTTTTGCCGTCCTGCGCCGAGACAGACTCGACAGGAGAGGACGAGAACATGGAGCGGCCGTTTCACAAACTTTCAGATGGCAGACGACGAACACATCCCTGGATCTGATCGCACACTTACAACAACACACAATGGTGCTGACTTCCTGTGCACTGATCCTGCAGTGAACCCCACACCACCACCCCTCCAGCCTGGAGGTGTACAGAGAGCCTGTGGTCTGAGGCCACGTCACCTCCTCGCTACAGGAAATCAGCGGTGAAAATAAGAATATTAATGATGGCTGAATTCCATTTAGCTGCTTCAGTTTCAGGATGGGGGGGCGTGGGCGGAGGGGGGGGGGTGATCTGGACCAAAGATCATATGACAATCTTTTTGAGTAGAATCACAACCCACGATCTGATCTGCATCCTGATTTTATTGTGAAGAAAATCAGACCGGAAGTTGTCATTTGCATCTTTGCGCCGCTACTCTTCACCAGTGATGACGTTCTCTGTTTACGAACTGTCACAATCAAGCAGACTTTCTTCTTCTGGAGTATTTGTTTGAACTACAGCTGCACAATTAACCAGAATTACAAAAAAAAAAAAAAAAAATTTTCAGTGAAAAAATTATCATTTCAACTGAAATCGTGACTCATCAAAATATGAAAAAGTCTTGGTCTCTTGTGCTAATTTCCTCCTTCATGAAAACTGTTTTTATGACTCACCTGTTTACATTTTATTAAGGCTTAAAGTTGTGGAGAATTGAGGGCGTGGCCTCTTTGAGTGACTGGTGGGTGAGCGTATGCTCGCCACAAACCGTTATGCAATGAAGTCTCAGCTCCACACACGCCCCTCCTCTTTTTTGGATTAGCTGGGAGTTAGGGGGCGGAGTCAGACACCACCAAGATGGCAACGGTGGAGCAGCTCACTCTGAGCTTCAAAACCGCTCTTCAGAAACCTGTGGGTGACGTCACAGAGGCTACATCCATCTTTATTTACAGTCTCTGCGACAGACCAGTATTCTCAGGTCTGTGTTTTCTGAAGAGCATTTTGAAAAGCTTTGAAAACATCGGCTCACGTTGGAGCTGAGGCCAAACACTGAAAGATGGAGTCATCTTTTCAAGTTGGTCTGTATTAGCGCGGACGTGTGGGTGACAAGAACAAACACAGCTGGGCGTGACACCGTGTAAAATCATCCTGCTATCACAACAGTGATCCTGAATAGAAAAGTCCTCCTCACAAACACTGTGTTGGCACAAAGCCATGGGTGGGAGCCATCGTGTATTTAGCATGAAGATGAGCAGCCTGCAGTCAGTGTCTGTGCTGGAACATTTGGTACGTGTTAAAGCTATAGCTCTGTAAAGTTTGACTCCACTCTGTATCTGTTAGTCATAACCTCACAGAGTGGGATGTGGAGCTGCGGCCTCTGGGAACCTCTACTCTCATTTCCCAACCCCTCACTTCCTCTCCCTCCCTGTGACTCCCGCTCCCACTCCTTAAGTCCCATCACATCCCCGGCCCGTCTTTCTCCGAACCCTCCCACGTACATGTAAACCTCAGCCTGCCTGCATCCTCCATCACTGTCCTGCCTCCCACCGCCACCTCCAGCGGATAGTGTGATCACTGTTCTCCTGACGAACACTTCGACTCTCCGGGGGCCAAAAAAAAAGTGAAAACCGTGACACCGTGGCTGGAGCTCATGGGGAAATTAAAAAAAAAAAAAAAAACTCCCCTTGGAGCACATTGACTGAAATAAAAGATTTCACCCCGGCTCCAGCAGCAGCCCCTCCCCCGGCCCACCTTTTATACTAGCAGTGTTGAACAAAGAGTTTGTTTATATTGGATACTGTCCTTCCGACATTCAGCTCTGTTCCCTTTGCATAACTTTTCCATGCGGGCTATCTGTTTCAAAGCTGCATTCTCAAGCTCCAGCTCCTTTTAAGTCCTGAATAACTTTCATTTAATTTCAGGCTCAAATTCACACAGTAAATTACCTATTCACCATGTTTTAACAGCGTTACACGGCTTCACTGGAGCTTTCTGTTTTACTGGGTTGTGGAGTTTATCCCCTCTAAGTCAGCCCGCATCAGTTTACAGAGTTTACAAAGCTTTGCCTTCACCTTGGGCCTGTTGAACAAGACTCAGGAGTTTAACACTGTTTACGTGGTGTTACATAATACAGCTTTAGACCAGTAATGGACTGGTGTGTGTAGCACTAACTAGTCTGGGGGCTGCCCAGATAGAATCGTTACAAAACCTGCTTGTGCAACTGAGCTCCCTGCTAACTGTTTGGATAGCTGACAGACTGCAGACATTGTCAAAAGCCTGTGGGCAACTGGAACAACAGTGATGAGCCAGCACTGATGGCATATCACTGTCGAGGGCCGGGGCGGTAAAGCCTCTCTGGTTCCAGGTGGCGTCATACGGGGTGTGGGAACGAGGTTCGGCCAGGTCACGGGGAGATTTTGAGGAAGTGATGTAACCGCGGGTCACCTATCCTGACTCAGGAGTCTGACATTTAAATGGTTAACCTGCAATAACCTCAGTGGAGCAAGAGATACACACTTTTGAAAAAGAAATGAAGCCTGTGCCACACACACACACACACACACACAGTCACAGAGGGAAGTGGATGCTGACATCGCTTTTTGGCTCTTGAGCCACGTTCAAGGGCCCAACTGGGCCTCATCGTCTTGGATCAATTACAAGACACAACAAAGACAAACTAATGATCTGAGAGAGAGAGGAAGAGAGACTCAGGAAACTCATAATGTGATCTCCACGGCTGAGTGGAGCTCCTCTTTATCTTTAGCTCCACTCATCTTCAATCAGGTTCCCAATAACCTCCACACAGTGCTCTCCAGTCCGCCTGGAGTACACAGCCACAACAAACAACTGCAGATAAACAACAGCTGGGGGGTGGGGGGGTGGGGGGTGTTTAATAAGCAATCACAGAGACCAAACTGCTGAGCAAATGTGAGCACTGCAATTAAAGAAATTCACTTTCACCAGTCTGTCAGAGAGAGAGGGGACTGAGGAGGAGAGAAGAAACCTGAGATGTGATGCGTAATAGCCAAAATAAACACCACAACTTCACCTACTTCATACCTGTGATTGCCACATACAGCTGTTATAAAGGCTGTAACCAACATATATCCGTTATAACTCCTTGGTTTCCTTTTATAACTGTCAGCCTACATTCTTACAGCCTTACACAGCCCACCAGTCATCGTTTCACTGCCCACACTTTGGCAGAAAAGGATTTGTCTTAGGATCTTAATGTAAACATTTTCGCCTACCTGGGTCAGATCCTGGTCCGTCAGCAGATGCAGCTCCCGAGGTTTGAAGCAGTTCTGACATTTACTCTTGTTGAAGAAGTTCGCCTGGAATTTCCTGCAGGGGTTTTCTTTAGCGGTAGACATTATATTTCAGTTGTTAATTTCTCTTTACGGGACTTTAATGTTGTAATTCCGCTGTTTTTCTTGTGCGTCTCTTCTGGACTAACTCCAGTAAAAAATAAAAAACAAAATAAAAAAGACCAAACAGGAGTTGAACTCTTCGGGGGAGGACGTTCAAATCAAACCTTTCTCCAATTGCTGCTTCCCAATAAATAATTAGCTGCCATCAAGCCAGCCCTTCTCATCACCCAGCCAGTGATGAATGCCTCTCAGTCCATGGCCTGCAACCACAAAGCGAGAAAAGGTGGCTAATATCCTGTTAGCTCTGCCAATGGATTTCCAGAATCAATAACGTGATGCCGAGAGCCGCAAAAACAACATTTGCACACCGTTATCGCCTTCCAGCTCCTGGGGCGATAGTGTCCATTAGGCAACCACGCACTCCCATGCGAAGGCAAGGACCCAGCCCAAAACAAAAGCTCGCAGTCGGGCAGCGGAGCTACTCTCCCATCCGCAGCAGCAGAGTCAGTCCATGCGAAGTTCATCCAGCGCTCGGCTTTGCTAGGCTACGGTTAGCTCGGTTAGCTAGCTCACAGACAGGCTACTAGCAAATGAAAGCTTCTCCTGGCTGGCGTCTTCAACTTGACTTTTAAAAAAAAAAAAAAAAAAAAAAAAAAAGAAAAGAAAAGAAAGAGACGGTCCAGAAGAATCCACACGGATCCCGAGCTTTTTCTCCCAGACGGAGGCGCTGCATGCGGAGAGAGAGCCCCTCACGGCCGGTCACAGTTGGCAAAAGGAGTATTTAGGGTTTGGTTCCATAACTAGCCTCATTAGCAGCATTAGGTTTATTTTCTTCTCTCCCAACGGAGCGAGGGGGGGGGGGGGGGCGGACAGAGCACACATACACACACTCACACACACACACACAGACACTCACTCACTCACACAAGCGCCTGGAATTCTGTGGGATCTCGCGATAACTGCTCACTATCGCCACCTGCAGAGAGAACACAGTCACTGAACTGTTTTAATACTAAATAGAAGCTTTATAAGAAATAAAATAAAATAAAATAATATTCATAAAAATATAATAATACTAATAAAATAATAATATTGATAATAATAAAAACAATAATAATAACAATAATAGTAATAGTAATAATAATTATTATATAAAACTAAATTTAGATAGAAAAATAAATAAAGATATTACTAGCATGTTGTTTATTGTTTTAGATTTGTTGATAACGTGAATTGCAGATAATAATATTATTATTATTATTATAAAACTATTTAAATATAAAGATTATGAAGATATTACTAGTATGTTATTGTCTATTGGTCTAGATTTGTTGATAATGTGAGTTCGAAAAATGTCTTCCATACAAATATCTTCTTATCAATGAGGTCAGGGAAGTTGCTTTTAAAATCACAGGCCTTGTTGTTAACTGTTGAAACTGTTGGTTTGTCTTTGTGTTTGTTTGTGTTGGTTTATTTAAAACATGTAACTACATCTGTCAAATAAAGGAGTAAAAAAACACATTGTTTCCCCTCTAAAATGTGATGCAGGATAATTATAAAGTAATGAAACGTTACAAAATATTCCAGTAAAATACGTGTACCTCAACTTTTTGAATCAATAAAAATAAATCAGTCAAAACGTCAAGTGAGGCCTCACATGATGTCCATCTCTTCATGCTGGCAACAAGGGAACATGCCTCAGATACTACCCACCACATATGTGTGTATTAATGGCTGAGTCAAGCAGAGGCTATTCTAAGCAGCAGGTTACAGTGGACAGCAGTGGGTCAGACACACAGACAGACAGAGGAGGAGAGCTGTATGAATGGACTGAGGACACGGAGGCAAGAGAGAAGAGCCCTGTTACCTAACTAAACCCAGAGAGAACAACAGTCAGTCCTGCTGAAGGATTAGCTCCTGCTCCGTGCTGTAAGTGAACCAAGAATAACACAGATTACAAGTGTGTGTGTGTGTGTGTGTGTGTGTGTGTGTGTGTCTGTTGTGTGGCTACTGTAGACGTGTCTTTCACAAGTCGACTAACTCAATCATGCGTCAGCTCAGACACAGCGCTGAGCTGGGAGCTGGGGCTCATATGTCATCATAAATACTGGCTTTAATGTGGATTAACGTTTATCTCAATGTGTTTTCCCATATAAACCTGGACAAGTAGCTTATAAGTGTGAGCCTCCCCTTTGCCCCCCCTCGGGGTATCCTATGACAATATCCTGGAGGTGACATAGTGCAGGCATTCTGTGGCCACTGCACGGCCAGAATATATTTAGCTGTTCTTCTCTAACTCACTTTACATGGTAAGTGTGTTAGCAAGGCCACCGAATACAAAGTCTGACCCCAGGGAGTTTAACACAGTCAGAGCGGAAAGCTGCAGTTTGTCACAGTAAAAACAGACACAGGTACAGATCTGACATGTTGGTGTGTCAGTCAGGAATCAGCTCATATTGTCCACTGTACAACAGCTATTTGACATGTTTTGGAAACTCACTTATTGCTGATATTTAGACGAGGAAAACAGGAATCTGTCCAGGAAATATGAAGAAGGTGGTAGCAGCTAGTTAGCTGAGCTTAGCACAAAAAACTGGAAGCAACTGTCCAAGGGGAAAAAAATCCACTCATAATGATAATAATAATAATAATAACAACAACAATAATAATAATAATAATAATAATAATAATAATAATAATAAACATATGCATACATATAATAATACAAAATAAAAAATAAAAGCATGAGACATGTAAAAATATGTGAAATATTTAAAAGAGGTGTGAAATAAATGTTTTTAGAAGCGATTTAAAATAAGATACTGATTTACAAATCTAAGCTCATCAGGCACGTCGGTCCACAGTTTAATATATAAAAAAACAGTGTAAAAGTGAAAACAAGAAATAACATAAAACCTTTGGACAGAGCCTGTTTTCTGTTTTCAGTCTGTACGCTAAGCTAAGCTAACTGGCTGCTGGCTCAAGTGTGATAGTGGTAGTTTATCAATCTTCTAGATTTATGCCACAAAATGTCAAACTGTTACTTCACAATGCAGAACCAGTAGCTCCAGATGTTGAAGGCTGACTTACATATTACTCAGATTTCACTCTTCCCACTGTAAACAGGAAGAGACACATGATAGAGAGAAGTATTGTCTCACAGCCTGAGGGGAAGGTACTATCTCACACACATGATTAACTTGGACAGATATCTGCTGACATCCTATGAATTTACACAACAGTAGGGACTCTTACTGTTTCCATGAAATACACTGATAGGCTGAGACCTGATAAAAAACCACCAGCCATTATTGGTCTCCATGATTGAATCAATACCAAACACAAAGAGGAGTCGTAGATAAAGGGAAATACATAGAGAGTGGATTATCAGCATTCAGATAACTGAGATGAGGTCAGTAATTACTGTCACATCCACATGTTTTTTTGTTTGTATTAGTTACCGACACCTTTGGAGACCTAAACCCTGATCCTGGTTCTTCTGAATCAGGACTGTAGGTCTGTTCTGACTCTGTGCTCTCCCCTCTACAGATCATGGCCCTGCCCTTTGTGGTGGTGTTGCCCCTGCTGATAGTCGTGGCAGCGGGGGTGTACTACATCTACAATGAGGTCATACGGTTCATGTCCAAGTCCTTGGTGCGAAACAAAGTGGTGGTGATCACGGACGCTGTGTCCGGGGTGGGGACTGGTAAATAATCCTACATGTGTTTTTAATATTTAACCTTATTTCATTAGCATGGAGGTTTTTGTTTTCACCTGTCTGTCAGCAGATTGTATGAAAAGCAGATTCCATGAAATTTCACCAGACTTTTAAACCTGGGAGGCAATGATGTGATTCAGATCTCTTATTATACACCACACTGACCCGCTGAGTTATGGTTGGCGGTTTTGCATCTTTCCAATTTCAATTTGCCATGACTGAAATTCTACGAGCATGTTGCTTTGATGGACAGTTATAAGGCAATAGTTATGAATTTTTAGGAAATACACTTATTCGATATAGTAGATTGATAACATGCAGAATATGAAGCTGAGGTAAAGAGGCTGTTAGCATATCTTAGCATAAAGAAAGACAGCAGGGGGAAACAGCTAGCTTAGCTCTGTCCAAAATGTAAAAACTTTACTGTAAGTAATGTCTTAGTGAGCGTTTAGAGGTGCTGGTGCTGGATTGTTTCTGTAACTTTGGATAGAGCCAGGATAATATTCCCTGCCTATTTCTAATCTTTATGCTAGGCTAAGCTAATTGCCTCCTGGCTCTAGCTTTCTATACACAGTCTATGCTCTAGCTTCATATTTAGCGTACAGACAGTGGAGAGGTATCAGTCTTGTTAAAACACAAATACAAAGACTGAAGTGTGACACATAACCCCACAAAACAAGATATAACCTTTTTATCTACAATCTGTTGATATAACCTGGTAATTAGTTAGATTTAGAGGAGCTAGCACAAAGATTTTGTTACCTTTGAGTGAAGCCATATTAGCTGTTTCACACAGGTTTTAGCATGTATGCTAATCTTAGCTTCATGTTTAAAGTAAAACCTTGATATTTTGGGAAATATGATTCTCATGTTTTGTTGAGAGTTCGATAAGTAGATCAATACCACTCTCATACAGTAGCTGTAATATATGTAGATGCAGCCAGTTAGCAACCAGTTAGCTTAGGTTAGCATACAAACCTGGAAACCGGGAAATAGCTAGCCTGGCTATATGTCAAACTGCCTTCCAGCTCCTCTAAAGCTCACTCAAAAACCAAAGTGTAAAATTGACAGTTTGTAGGTTAATGGGGAGTTGAGTGTCTTTAAATTGATGTAAGCTAATCGGCTAACAGCTGTAGCTTTGTATTTAATGTACAACTTTAACTCTCAGTAAAAAAAAGCACATAACACGTTTCCTCTCTGTTGGTCTGTTCAGAGTGTGCCCATCTCTTCCATAAGGGCGGTGCCAGGCTGATCCTGGGTGGGACTAACTGGGATAAACTGGAGTCTCTGTACGACTCTCTGACCAGTGACGCTGACCCCAGAGAGGTGAGGAGATTAGATCAATCAAAATGGTGCATCAGTTTCATCATAAACACGCCAGACTCTGAGAAAACACCTCCAAACTAACACCATCACTCTTCACTGTTTGCTCCGGTACACATTATCATGTCTATTAATACACACTGGAAACTAAGCAGTATGATAACAGTTCTTATTTTAGAGCCCTCCAATAGCCATTAGGAATTAACACATGACGGCGACATGATGAAGTGGGTTTAAAGTTAAAGCAGGAGATCAGCAGGTTCTGTCCTTGTATTTATCACAGTCCTCCGCTCCGTGGCCTCCTCCCACTTCACCATGTCGTCCTCCGATCGACACAATGGCAGGATATCCTCTCTGACAACACACTGTCCTCCATCAAGCCTCTGCACACAGACCAGAACAGATGTCTCCCGGAGAAAAACAGACAGTAGATAACAACATCACCCAGTTTACAAAGATATGGACTCACTCATATTGATGTTGAGTTGTCGGTGACACAGATTATGGAAATGGAAAATATGTTTCCCATTGACGTTGTCCTCAGGGCAGCATGTGTAGCACATTTATTTATTTATTGTCGCTTTAACAGGACAATGCACGACACGTTTACTGTAGCAGACATAGCTAAGCTAAAAGCTAATTTTCACCTGCGGTACCTGGGCAGAGGCCTCCAGTGATGGGCAGGTTGTGGAAGTAAAAGATAACAGTCGTGGTGATTTAAAACCTTAACCTTAAACAAAAGACATTAATATGAAACCATGCGCCTGATATTTTCAGTTCTGGGCAACAGCAGTGGATTATATGTTATTAAAATAGATTTTTATATTATAATGATATATTTTTCCTGTCATCACTACAAACTTAATGATTCAGCTTTAACACATCTTTTATCATCTTATCTTGTTAATGCAAGAAGCCTTGACATGATTACACAATACCAACATATGTTGTTAATACAAGAAACTTTTGTATATTTTTAGCAGGCTTAATTATAAAGCCGTTATTAGAGAGGACAGGAAATGAGAGGGCAGAAATATGTGGAATGACATGAAACAAAGGTCGTGACTTGAACTAAATGTTCTTGTGGTTCGTGGTCAGCACCGACACCCAGGAACAAAACACTTGCCTCATTATTACATGGGACACTGGGTCTTGAGTAAATTCATTTCCCACAAATGTAGAGATATTTTTTAATCTGGAAAAAGCATATTTATGAGGATTTATGATGTTTCCACGCACAGTAAAGTAACAGTAACAGTAACAGTCTTGTGTCTCTTGTGTCTTGTGTCTGTCCAGACTTTTGCCCCCAAACTGGTGATCCTGGACTTCAGTGACATGGACAGCATGGAGGACGTGGTGTCCGAGGTGCTGGAGTGTTACGGCTGCGTGGACCTGCTGATCTGTAACAGCAGCATGAAGCTGAAGGCGCCCATACAGAGCGTCTCCCTGGAAATGGACAGAAACATCATGGACGTCAACTACTTCGGCCCCAGCGCTTTGGCCAAAGGTGGGCCGGACATCCCGGAGATAATCAATACAGTATCAATGCTGTTATGATTGAACTCTAAATGGTAATGTGTCCAAACACTGTGGCAGGTGTTCTTCCGACAATGATCTCAAGAAGGTCGGGGCACATTTTGCTGGTGAACAGCATCCAGGGCCGACTGGCCGTCCCCTTCAGAAGCTCATGTGAGTCCTCACCCAAAGTCTCCGGTCTCGTCTCTTACAGCATCGAACCAGCGGAGCTAAAAACTGTACTACAGTAGATGTTAATGCAAGAAACTCTGACATGACTACACAATACCAACATATGTTGTTAATACAAGAAACTTCCTCTTGTATATTTTTTAGCTTCTTTTGCTCTGTATTTTCTCTCTGTGAAACGATGCTCACTGTTCCCTTCAGCTCTCATTTTCTTGGTGGTTTCACACCTGAAGCTCTGTTCTCACAGTGTTGGAGTTACAGACAGGAAGTGACATGACAGAAACACGTAGACACACCGTGTCCTCTGTAATGTCTGGAATGAGACTGAGACTCTGGGGGCGAGTCACACCTGCTTCTGTGTTGTGTGTTTGTCAGACGCGGCGTCGAAGCACGCGGCGCAGGCCTTCTTCGACTGCCTGCGGGCTGAGGTGGAGGAGTATGGGATCGTCGTCAGCACCATCAGTCACACCTTCATCGACGCCTCCCACCACCCCCTGGCTGCTGGAGAGCCCGCCCCCAAGACAAACGCCCTGGCTGCATGTGAGTACAACCACTTGGTGGCGTTGGTGCAGAGGAAACAGACAAACTGTTTTTATAATGTTCAAATGATCCTTTTTTAAATCTACACGTGTCCGTTCCCTCCACAGTTATCGCCAGTCAGCTGACCCACGGCGTGCGCCCGTCCGTCCTGGCCAATGAGATTCTGCAGACGGTGAACAGAAAGAGGAAGGAGGTTGTGCTGGCCCACCCCATCCCCCGGGTGGCTCTCTGCCTCCGCTCCTTCTGCCCCCCCTTCCTCTTCGCTGTGCTGGCTGCTGGAGTGAAGGACTCGGTGCTGACCGAGCAGATGTAGGAGAGAAGCTGGAAGTTCAGAGGGAATCAGACAGACGTGAAATAAAGCAGGAGATGATTGGAAATATTAGATCTGTGATAGTGTTTGACAAAGTTGGACGACCCTCAGGGAGCCTGAAGCCTCCTGGTTCAACATGTGGCAGTTTGTTTATGGCAATTTAATTAATAATTGAATATTCGTCTGTTAATACTGATCAATAATAACCACTAAAGTGAAAATTTTCCACTGTGGTTTTATAACTTTTACTTGAAAATAAAGAATCTCATTATTTCTTCTTATGGACGAGAACAGAACAAAACTCTGACTATTCTAAAGGTAGATTTTAATCAGTCAGAGAGTCAGTCTGAATGTATTCTATATTCTGTCATTATTATCATTACCAATAATAATGATGATGATAATAATAATTATTATTATAATAACTTTATTTGTGTTGCACCTTTCATACAATAAATGCAACTTTACATAAAAGAAATTACATGAACCAAGTGTTTTACATGAAAAAGAAGAAGATAAAAACATGAATGTAAAATAAGATGGAATAATAATAAAATGATAATGTAGAAAAATAAAAATGAAAAATAAATGAAATAAATAAATAAAAGTTAAAAATATAATTCATATATATATATATATATATATATATATATATGTATGACTGTAATACACACTGGAGTGTGGTTCAGCAGCGGATGTCTTTCTGTGTGTGTCCTGCAGGTGGCAGCAGTGTTTAGTTATTAACGACTGTGGGTTGAGACGCTGATGAGTTTAACCTTTGGCGACTTCCTGTCACAATCAGCTGTTTATCTGAGGGAAAGAGTCCCAGTGTTTGTTCTGCTGAAATATGAATGAATCAGTCAGTTATGAAAAAGTGTGATGAATAAACATGAAATGATGACCTTTGACCTCACTTCTCCTCTAACGTTGCAATAATTACACACATATATCCGTATGATATTAATAATATATATACAGATATGGACAAAGAGCTTGTTCAGGAGCTGTGACGTTCACACATGTTAACACGTCCAGCTACGTGTCACTCATAGATTTATTACTCTCATCACTTCAGGGCCGGAGGACAGAGCTGCAGCCTGGTATTATGTGGTGAGGATTACCGTGGTGGGATCATCAGCTCTGAACATGATGTATATTCTATTTGGTGATTGCTCAGTGCATCAAACAACACGTATAAAAAATAAAATAAAATGTCATGCACAACGTCCAGCTCTGTGACAAAAGCCCTTTGTGTGACAATTGTGATGTAAATGAGAAATAAATTCAGAGTGGCTGGTCGGAGCCGTGTGTGTGTGTGTGTGTGTGTGTGTGTGTGTGTGTGGTGTGTGTGTGTGTGTGTGTGTGTGTGTGTGTGTGTGTGTGGAGGGAATATTGGCGTCAAGTCCAGCTGGTATGCGTGGCTCTGTCCTCCAGGTCACTCTCCTCTGGGGAGTTGAGCGTCTTTTGTGTGCAGGGCCTCTGGACAGGAATGTGCCTCTAATGTTGACGTGAATAAAATCAGCCTTGTGACATTTCCTCATGTCAGACAGGAAGGACTTCTTCAGCGCACTCAGCTGGACTCTGCAAATTGGCATTTTGATCGGACGCATTTACATATGTCACACAGAACTGCCACATCATGTATGTTTCATGGCGTAAGATGGAGGTGAACCCGCCGATGAATAATTGTTTAACAAGATTTCCGGGGCAGCGTGTTGTATGAAATCGGCCGTGACGCCGTCAGATTTATTCCTGCTGAAAGGTGAATCAGACAGGAGCGTGTGGAGTTGTGCAGTAATATCGGTGAATGATCTCAGCCTAATAGTTTCCCTCCATCATCTGCCTGCGCTCTCTGGTGAGCAATATTTAGATAAGGCCCAAACAGGAGGAAGATGATGGTCCTGAAGCGATATTCAGAGTAATGCATCCTGAATGACTTATACATGAGAATCCCCTCACTGGGACGTCTGCTGCTCAGAAATTGTCTTTCCATGAGCGAGGTGATCACCCTTATCAATTTTTAAAGCCCAGCTTATTGACACTAACCTGACTTATGGAGGTTATGCGGAGGCCATGGTAATGATTCCCTGAGCTTTCAGATACAGCACCAGAGGGGCCGGCTCTTACTTTAAAATATTGGTTGATAGCCGGACGTTATTGCTCCAATGAGTATTACAGTAATGTCTGCACAGTGCTGTGTCTCTGTGTCCATCTGTTGTTTCTCTGGGTGTTTGGTTCTGCCCTGTGGTGAAACTGTAGAGACACACAGGGTTCACACATGAACCGGAACATGATCAGCTCACACTGGTCTTTTCATAAATGGTGAAGGTTTTCTCCCTGATCACAAACAACAACAACATCTTGAAAAACACATGGAGTTTTATATTTAATCCCTTTTCTCAGGGATGTTTAGCAAATAAATTGGTCTTGTAAACATGGCTGCCCTGAGGCACAGGTAGAATTAATGGCTGGTTCGGCCCCCACAGCGTCAGGGGTCACATAAAAAGCTGTTTCATTTCAGCGCAGATATTTATTGCAGTGAATTTCAGCTTCTTACTTCTTCATATAGTCCCTAAAGTGCAGAACAAAACGGTATAAAGAGCTTTGTTCCAGCGGCCATCACTCATGAATAAGTTGTAGTAACATTGCATAGAAGCAATGTTTCATTTACTTATTTTTATTTACCCTGTGCATGTCTGTTAAATGTGTAAATCTGATGACTCTTTCACTGAAAACCAAATACCTGCCTGCCTTGTTGAGTCGTTTCAGCTCTTGCAGTAATTAGAAATAAAGAATAAAGAATATAAAAGTATTTTCTTTTTGCTGTGTGCATTTTATTATTTATCATTAATATTATTTATTTGAGTAAAATTGTTTTTAAATTTGTTTTTTCTATAAAAAGCGAAACTGTAATAATTATATGCGATTTATTTTTGTATTGTAAGTGATTTTTGTTCATTTAAAATATTACACTGGTTGTTGATCAGGCAACGCTTGTGGTTTAAAGCTCCGTATAGTATAAATATGTAGTGTGATTATAGATCAGCTCTAGCTTCTATATTAATACTGTGAAAGTATCAAAGCCTCAGTCCACAGAGAAATGCACACAGCCTGTATTCAGAAACTGAGCCTTAAAACCAGCCGTCAGGACTTCTGGAACTTTGTGATGTCACAACAAAGCAGTCACCAAGCCCCGCCCACCTGGACCCACCATAGTAATATGACAACGATCTGCTCGTTCAAAAGTTCAAATCTATTGCATCCTCAAAACACCTCCTGAAACCGAAGTATTTAGACAGAGCGACCTGTCAGCGTGACTCTGCAGGATGAAACTATTCTTTAAAGGCATAATCTCTGCATCACACGTCATCTTGACAAGGGGTTTTATCATATGTGGTAGAAGTCCTCCTAATCCCGCGGTCCTGTTTGGTTTGAAGATTACACATATTTAATCTTAAAGGGAAAGTTTGCCTTAATCTCAGATCTTCCAGCCTCTCATTTCCCTTCACCTCAGAAACTCTTTCTCACAGTCTCCACATGAATCAGGCTCCGCTGGCTGTTACAGATTAGAGACTTTTAATGTTTAATCCTTCAATTTTTCTTGCTATGGGACAGAAAAGCATTATAATGTTTCTCATAACCCTCAAACCAAGAGGGACCGCACATATAATTATTGTACCAGCGGATGTCAGAGAGATTTAAAACAGGGTGAACTACAGGGAATAAGCCTTACAGCTGGACCAGGAGAAATCCTCCATGTGCAGCAGGAGTCCAGCGTCTCTGTGCTGAGGACAGATTTGGATTAATTTGATAACATGCACAAATCATCGTTTGTTTTTTTTTGGGAGTTATAGTAACAGCTCCGTGTTTGAATGTCAGACTGTCAGAGAACTTATTGATCAGATGTTAATAAAGCTCGAGTCTCTGTATTGATTGTCTGTTATTATCGGTGGATGTATCGGGTGGTAACTCAGTGTTTAACGTCAGGCTCTGGTCTGATGTGTTGGGTTTTATTACCGTCCTGTAAATAACCGAGTCCGTCTTTGATCATGTGCACAAAGACCTTTATGTTTTTATTTAACAAAGACGTCTGTAATCTGCGTCTGTTACTGTGTTTTATTAAGGAACAATTGTCAGTGTGTGAAAACATATAATATATAACAATAATATTTCTTATTTTATTTAACACAAAGACTCAACTCAAAGTCTACTTACTCGCTTTCTCTGGAGGTTTTTCCGAGGTTTCGAGAACAATGACATTAACCCTGCAGCTCAGCTGACTCCGGCTGTTTCAATGCATTTACCGTAAAGGTCAGAATATGGGTGCACTGCAGATTTAGGGCCGGCTGGCTCGACTGCAGTGCTTCATGGAGAAAGGCCAGTGTGTCTTGTTCACTCTCTGTATATACACTTATCTCATGTGCACAAATGAACGAGAACATGGGAACGAGTTAATAAATACTTGGGAACGAATCGTATCTAATGCCACGCAGCAGCGTTTTGAGACTCCATGTGGTAAAATGTGGCCTCAAAATTTTAGGTTTTCTTTCTATGGCCACTCCAGGCTTCCGTATACATGAACAAAAAAATAAAATAAAGATTTTAATCTAGTTTATCTCTGATTCTTTATTGCACAGTAATAAAAGCGACGGGCACACTCCACAGCAGAGACTAAATGTGACAAGCTGCATGTTCACAGATTTAAACTGAACTGCAGAGTAACACAAACAGTGTCAGTCAACAGGATCCCAGTGTTTATGTTTCTGTGCATATTACATGAGAGCTATGGGAATCTAAATGCAACAATATTGACACGGTGCAATTAGTGGGTCATTAGAGGAAGAAGAGCAGGAGCTTCGTCACTGGAGTCCGGACTGGCTGATGGAAGAACACACAAGCAAATAAACTTCACACACACGTTCAGCCACCCACCCCCACCCTCACACACACACACACACACACACACACACACACACACACACACACACTCCCTGCTCCTCATCCAAATCAGAGGGGGGTGGTAATGGGAGGGGGGGGGTCTCTAATGAAACAGAAGGGGCATGGGGCGAGCAGGGATTTCTAAAGCCTGCCATCACTGGATGCCTTGACCCTGGCTCAGCTCCTCACCTTCTTGGCCCCCTGGGCCACCGTACCCTGACCCAGCGAGGCCCGAGGAGACGCCGAAGCTTTTCACAGAACTTGATTGGATTTTTCTGTGAAAGGAAAGAAAACATCAACGTGGGAAACTGAGTCTCTCAGGCCTTCACTTCACAATGAAGAAGAAACTTCAGCTTCAGTGTGGTCGTCCACCTGCAGAGGACCATGTCAGTGACCTCTGGATGACCTCTGATAACCTCACATAACACACCCACACATACATGCTCACTGAAATGTAGTGCTCAATCACAAATTGTAGATCTGCATCAGCTCCACAAACGTTTTCAACTATACGTCCTCAGTTTCGCACTTTGACCACACACAGTCCAGACAGACACTGATACTAAGTTTAGACCTGGTCTTTACTTTCTTACCCTCAGAATTTCTGAATTAGACGTTGTCAAGTATCAACAGATGATCACTAATGTTAGCTAGTTTCTAGCTTTAGCCTGAAGTTACAGTTAAGCTAACTAATGTTAGCTAGCTGATAGCACGCCCTTTCATTTCCAGTGTTAGCTTGTCATTTCATCACCAATATAAAATGTCATGTATGATCTAATGTTAGCAAACACTGGTGCTCAGTCATGAGCAGTGAGACGATGGAGGATTAGTCGTTGCAGAGACACGTTTTCACATCAACATAGAATTTATTATTTCATGTTAATAGTCTTTGTGTATTTGTTATATTTTTGATATTAACTTCTATAACAGACACCATCTTTGTTTTCACTCAGGAATTCAGGAGTTTTACTTGTTGGGTCATTGAACAATATTAAAATACATGTGTGCTGAAGGCTCAGTGATTATATTAGCAGTGCTGGAAAATAATTAAGTACATTTACTCTATGTACTTTGCTTAAGTACAATTTTGAGGTACTTGTACTTTACCTTATTTCCATTTGATGCTACTATATACTTCCGCTCCTACATTTCAGAGGGACATATTATACTTTCTACTCCACTACATTTATGTGACAGTTTTAGTAAATGAAGCATGATACTGAGAGGACTGTAAGCACTTTACTGGGTTCCCTTTCGCCCTAGAGAAAAAGTTGACCTCCTTGATTGTCACTGTATAATTCGCACTCTGTTGAAACTGTTTTGGTGTCCAGTCTCCTCTGGACTCTTTGTCTCTGGTTCTAGCAGGAGCTGACATTGTAAACAGGCTTGATGGAGGTCCAGTTCAGGGGGTGCACGGGGGCACATAGGTGGGAGAGGGGGGGGTTAGAGTGGAAATGTGAGGCATATGGAGAAAAAGGGAAGGCATGCATGGACATTAACATAGACAGAAGCAGGAATCCTAATTGCCTGTTAAGCAGACTTTTGTTCTGTTGCACAGGGCTGACAGCATGTCTCTTTATGTACTCACTAAAAGGTCCAGTGTGTGTGTGTGTGTGTGTGTGTGTGTGTGTGTGCGCATGTGTGTGCGTATGCATGAGTGTGTGCGTGTGTCTCTTACATGGCCGCTAACAGGTCTCGGATCACTGGTTATGAAAAGAGCGGCTGGTAACAGTTGTTTTTATGCTGGTGGAACTCTGGCCTTTGATTGGCTGGCTGGGTCAGTGCTGCCCCTGCAGGCAGGACGGGTTATTCTGGATTTGGGGATGGGGGGGGGGGGGGGGGGGCACGTGGACTGCTGTCTAATCTCTGTTACTGGGACCCAACTTTATAATGGAGCACAGAATGTGGTCTCAGCTGCGTGCATGTGCTCTCATTCACTGAGCCGGTGTTCAGCAGGTTTAAAGGGACATTTCAACATGTTTCACACACTCAACACACTACAGGAAAAAAGATTCATCAACTGGTCACATCTTCAAACTGGCTGGAAAACCGTGTAACACATACTGAGGCTGTAACGTCTTCATTGGATGTGTTTTTGGCTGATTATTTTACCCAAAACACCATTAACAGTGGACCAGTCTAGTGCATGAATACCACATCAATGGCTTTATAATGGACTTCTGTCCGCTTCATCCACATATTCTTCCCTCTCAAAATCTGGGGCCATATTACCCACAAAGCAACCTGACAGCCAACAGTGTGGACAGAGATGTGTTATGCTAGTTGTGGCTAATGTAGCAAAGAGGAGAGGGCAACAGAGGTCTGGTGACTTCACTTCTTTCTAACTTGATGCCCCCACATTTTTCATTTTCCGCCTGGAGACAAAAAACAACATAGACTACTTTAATTAATCAATCAATTAATCTGGATAATAGGAAAAGTCGAATTTCATGATTTCGGTTCCAGATCATCTTCCATCTTGTCTGTAGTTCTGTTTGTGAGTCTGTTCATTGTGTTCACACACACAAGTGAGCAGTGTGTGTCCATTAGATGGGGGCAGCATATGTTACAGCTCAGTCGACTTCTGTCTCAGTGGGAATACACTCCCTATAGACACACACACACACACACACACACACACACACACACACACACACACACACACACACAGCAAAACTGTCCTTCATGCTTAACCTCTTTAAAACACAGGATTATTTTTACTGTATAATGAGGAGTCGTTGGGTGTCGAGAGCAAAACAGAAAAACCCTTGAATGAGTATCAGTCTGTTCTTTATTGTAATTAAAAGAGGCTAAAATTAAAATTCTTCATCACATCAAGTCAGAAATGTTGATTTTAATTGTTACACTGAATAAAAACATCAATTACAAAGTAAAACCACATTCATTTTTGTGTCAACCTGTGAATTTGCGGCTCTGACCAATAGGAAGCCATCGGAGTCTGTGTGTACAAAGTGGAAAATAAGCTTTTATATCTTAAACTTTTATTTTCCTTCCTCTCTTCAAGTATAAACTGCTCCACAGCAGAGGAAACAAACAGGAGTCAGTGGTCCATTGACAGCCAAGCTAACAAGATTAGCAAAGTAGTAACTTCATTAGCTTAGAGAGCTTTTTTAGTCTTTTCAATAAAACTCTTTATCGAATGAATCGAGTCTCAAGGTTTAAGGATTTCAGGAGGTTGCCTTTGAAGACTGATTGCGTCACAACTGTGTTGGGTTTTAACTGGACCCAAATCCAGACAAACACAAAAACTGGAAGGTGGAGTGAAATGACTTTACTGATGATCAACCACATCAACCAAAATTTCTGAAAGTCCAAACAAAGGAGGAAAAACTGAAAGTAAGGCACAGGAACGAAAAAAACCAGGAAATCCAAAAACACAAGGAGCACGGGAGTAAAGGACGAACTGACGAAGACGAAGGGGAGCACAGAGACTAAACAGACACAGGGGAGGAGAGGGTAACTGAACACATTAGGGCGTGGCAGATAATCAACAAGACAGGAAGTAAAATAACCACGAGACACACAAGGGAAGTAATACAAAATAAAACAGGAAATTAAACAAATGTCCAAACAAACACAAAGTCCATGTCAAACCATGACAGACATGTCCTTCTTTTCCTGCACAACGGAGACTCCAACAGGTGAATCCTTTGTGGCCCAACCTATCCCAAGATGCATTGCACAGGTGATGAATATAATATGTCAACACCAACAGTGAGCCTGAGGATTTCAGTTCAACAGCTTAACAACAACAGTTAAAACCAAAGGGCCTTAAAACCTTATCTATTAACCTTAACCTTAAGTTATGTATTGTCAAGGTTGCTAGGTGACAAAAGCCACGCTTTGTGACGCAACATTAAGGGTGGGTACAGCTGGGACACATCTACACACAGAGGTGGGGGGGAAAAAAACAGAGACAGGAAGTAAAAACCAACAACAGATGCACAAGGGAGGCATTTTAAAATAAAACAAGAATCCAAAGATGCAGATCGTGACACTGATGGACAGCATTCCTCCTGCGAGTAGATGCTGTGCCACTTCCTGTCGAGACCAGGACTTAAAACGGTTTTTAAGAAAAAGGAAAGTCAATCAGAGCGAGAGAGAGAGAGAGAGAGAGAGAGAGAGAGCGAAGAGAGCGAGAGCGAGAGAGAGCATATTTGGGTTGAAATGTGGACGTGGGGGTGACATTGAATGGACTATTGAGTATTGACTAACGCCTGGAGCTGTTACAACATCAGAGCGTCAGAACAAAGAGCTGAGAGACAAAATGATTCAGATGAGGTAATTTTATTTATTTATTTATCTATTTTCAAAAATCCTGTTTCAGCCTGAAAAGAAATTAATCATCCAACATCCTGACATGAGTGGATTTCACAGTGACTCCAAATATTCCCCTCATCAGACCCGGTAGGAGGAACCCCCGGTGTCTGGGTTTGATTGGAACACATTAGGGGTGTAATCCTGTTTGAGATTAGAGGTCAAAGGGTGTGTGTGGGTGGGGTGGGGGGGGGCTAATCTAGTGTTAGGATATGCAGAGGGAACACTATAGTTCAGCCATGCATGATGAATCTTGATTAAACATAACCCACTTCTGTGATCTAACATGTAAATATGGGCTAATATTCAGTTCTATAAAAACACAGTCAGATGGAAAACTATCGGGTCACTGGAGGAAAATAAATGAATGAGTAAGAAGAGAAATCAGACAGTTAAATCACTTTATATCCAAAACAATATCCTTTTCTTTTTTTTTTTATTGTAATCAAATAAAAGCAGACAGCCTTGAGAAATCCATGAGGGCTGTTTCAGGGTTACCACTCTTTTCTATAGATCATTTTCAGTGATGATGTCGCTCATACGACAAACAGGAATCACACAATACACCAATATGTTCCTATGTGTGGAAGTCTGATTTAAAATAAGTGCAGTCTATACTTTGCTATTTAATCATCTCTCAAATGTTTAATTAATTAAGACTGAATAATAATTAGAATAAATTAGAATTAAAATTATGACAAATTGATCACAAGAACTTTGTCACAGCAAGTGCTAAGTAAATAAAACTTAATTAATTTATGACCTGACTCACTTTTTCCTTATAAATTATATTAACCTGCTGCCTGAACATCAATAACTAAATAGTAACTTACACTTTTCCCTCCTGACAAATCTAGACTGAACTTTAGCTAAACGTAGATTCACAGTTGAATTAGCTCAGATTATTTACTGCCGCAGTTTATCAGACTTTAGCCCCTTTACTATTAACAGGAAGTGACGTCACTAACGAGGTTAACCACACCCACTGTGAGCTACCGCTTCAACATCTCATGTTATATTACGGTCTGTTTTACCTGAAAATTGGGTTTGAACTGACGCTAACAAAGATGCTAGCAAAGTGAAAAAGTTCCGTTAGCTGGTGTTTGGCTAACGTACAGTTGGGCCCCATCCATCGTTTTGACTCCATTTCACATTTCTTATTATCCAACTCACATATGAAACCTTTGCTCCGTCACAGTTTAATCATAAACCTTTAGCTACAGGCTAAACAAGCTAGCAAGCAACTGAAGCACACATGCTAACCCATTAGTAAACATTTTAAAGTTCATCTATAAACCTCATAAAAACAGTGACTCACGTACATTTAAAGGATAATGTCGCTAATAAACTAACCCACCATTTGAACGTCAACATCATCCTGATCATAACTTTGCCCAAAAATAAGAGAATGTTGAAATAATTTTCCAGGACATTTTATCTTTTTCTCTCACTTTCCTTGTGTTTTTCATGACTGGAAAACAGTTTTCCAGGTTTTCCAGGACGAGTGGGAAACCTGTGTTTAGGGTTAATGTTGCAGAGTGAGAAAACCAAACTGCAGCTCCACTGATCAGGAGTCAGGAACGTCTCTGAACCTTAAAATGAGCTGGTGAACGTCACAAACGCTTTGAAGAGAGGTGGTTCTCTCCATGACAGCAGGTTTGATGAAAGGTGAAACAGGAAGCTGGATGGGATTACTCCCATATTGCTCTACTCTCTCCCTCTCTGTCTTTAATCCCCTTGCAGAGATATCCCTGCACAAACCCCGGATAACAGATTTATCTGGGATAACGTCCATGTCGTTACACAGCCCCCCCCCCTCTCAGAGACCAAGGGGAGCAATAATCCGTCTCCTTTTACAATGGGGATGTTAAACAATGCTAGCAGATGTGTCTGGAAGCCTGTGGAAATGAGGACAGGCTTTCCAGCAGGTAGTCTTAATCTCTTTCTCCTGATCTGTCCCCCTCGCTCTCCTACGCACTCACGCACTTTATCTCTCTCTGCCTCTGAGCGCCAGGACATTCACTTCTTGTGTCTGCTGCTTATTTACTCCTGCGAGGGTCCGCGTTAACGTCATCATCATCATTAGGCATACACAAGGCTCTGGTGCAGACGTCCACGTACCCGCTGATTTGTCACGTCCACACGGTCACCACGCTACGAAGGCACAGATTAAGCATGAGCTGGAGAACGTTTGAAATTCGAAAAGTTTCGAAAATGTAAAAGTTCGAAGAGGGGCTGTGGGAGGAGACCCGCCGCTACTCTCACCTCTACAGCTCCTCTTCTTCTTGCATGGATTTTGCCATTTTGATTTAATTTGTAATGCACACGCACAGAATACATGAACAATGATCTACAGTGTACGTATGGATCGGACGCCGAACGCCACAGTTGTCCGTGCACATGTGCCGGCAAGCCAGTACAACTCAGTGAGGTCGGGTGCCATCGGCTGCATGTGTGAGCATTCATGCATGTGGGTACGATTACTCTTGCCTGAGAGTAATATTAGATTTTAACAGCAGAAAACTGTAGAGAAGAAAACCATCACGCTGCTGGTTCTCCTAAAGGCCGAATCAATAAGGAGTGTGAGGTGTTCATGCTCCGGCTGACTGCAGACAGGTCAATACCAACACTCAGTCCCGGGGAGAGGCGCTCTGCAGTTACACTTCATTATTATACCGTTCAGATCCACCGAGCGGTGCAGCACCTGCGGGCTCGTCACCCGCTGTGTGAGCTGTGAATGTCGTCCATCCTTCCTCGTAAAAAAGCCTTCATCCCTTCAACTGTGTTAATCCTGTAACTTAAAGAGCTCAGCTGATTAGCCCAACTCTGCTGCGCTGTGGAGATGCAGCCGCACTGATAGTGGTGTTGGCACCAGCAGGAAAGCATTAGGGCAGATTAGGGTCAGCCTAGCACGCCCTTTAAACCCCGCTAACTCTTCTTGAGCTCTGGATGAGACACGACAAACCACAACCTCTGAGCAAGGCACTGGAAAAATCAAGGTGCAGTGAGGTAAACAGGTTAAAGGCCTCAGTAAGCTTTAAACAAACCGGGTCATACAGACTGTCGACCAGCCACGTCTAAAGGATTGTGTTTACACCGGAGTTTCTCCAAGAACTCTCCAACAGGTGGATCCTTCACAGTCCAACCTATCCCAAGATCCATCACGTGCCGCTAAAGAAAATAATATGGAGGCAAACAACACTGACAGAGAGCCCGAGGATTACACTGTTAAATGCTCAACTGTTCAACTACAATCACGTCCTCGTTGTTTCTTCCACCAACCAGTCGAGTTACATGAAACACAGTCACAATCTCCTCTAATGGACAGAAGAGTTTCTGCAGAACGTTACGATGTCACAGTGAAGTTGACCTTTGACCTGTTGGATATGAAACCTCATCACTTCATTTTCATCCTTATAGACATTTTAGTTAAGTTGTGTCATAATTAGTGAATGACTTTGAGAGCTATGGCCAAAAACGTGTTTTGTGAGGTCACAGTGACCTTTGACCTTTGACCACTCAGTTCGTCCTTCAGTTGAAGTGAATGTTTGTGCCACATTTGAAGAAGTTACCTCACCTGGACATCTGAAGTAACTCCTTTCACTTTACATGAAAATCTGACAACAGAACTGTGACAGAGTTATTGACTGTCATAAATAAATATAAGTAAGGATGACGGAGAAAAACAACCAGCTGATGTCTGATCCTTCATGGAAAAGTGAAACTAATCTCGTTTTCATCCCATATTCTCAGTGAGAAGTGAATGATAATTTACTGCAGGTCTGTAAAGCTCACACCTAAAACCTGATCACAGTCCAACACTTCAGCAGATCAGCAGGACCTGGATTTTACAAGCAAACAACCTCAGTGCAGCTTCGACCTGGAGAGGTCAAAGAGGCAGCTTGATCATTAAAACCAGGAGCCTGTACACATGAAAAGGTGTGAGTGCGCTCGCTCTCTCTCTCTCACACACACACACACACACACACACACACACACACACACACACACACACACACACACACACACACACACACACACACACACACACACACACACACACACACACACACACACACACACACTTCATCAGGGCACTGTGTGGTGTCTTGGCCAGTGTGTGGATCAATGACAGGTGGAGGAGGTGCAGGGGGAGCAGGAGGTGCAGGCCTCTGATCTGGGTGTGGCTCTGGCAGGACTCAGTGACCCTGCAGGAGCAGGAGATCAAGGGAAGTGTGGACTGTAAAAGGCCACTACTACATCATGTATTAACACCTGAGACTAAGGTGAAGTTACACCAATAAAACTGAGACCTTGTCAGTAAAGAGAGAGAGAGTTAGCATTAGCACAACCACTAACGCTGTCAGCCGCTGTCAGTTACAAGCTAACAAACAACACAAACAAATGAAAGATGCTAACTACGCTAACGTCTGCGCCTGATCCAGGTTTCTCAATCAGCAGGTAAGAGCAGATGAGCTTCAGACCCAGTTTTCATGTGTGTTAATATGAATCACAGCAGAGGTTAAGAGAGTTTAAAACATAACCAGAGGCACTTTAATAGCACAGAAGCTGCGGCGGTGAAACTGTTCACAAAACAATGTCAAGTTATGTAACTCAAATTAATGGAAAAAGCTGAATTAATGAGTGGAGCAACATAACGAATGCAGGTGCAATTAAGCAATCAACCTCCCATCATGCTCTGCGGCAGGTATGAGAATGACTTAATTTGTATCAAGATGGCGAGAGGGGAAACATTTCTGTCCATGAAACCATGAGAATATAAAACAAGAGAGAGATATATGTGTGAAAAAGTGAAAAACAGGATTTAACAGGATAGTTTAGATCATGAGAGGACGCTTGTGATTCTTTCATATGAAAAGAAAATGTAAATAACATGTTGGTGCAGGCTGGCGGCCACCTGTCAGCTGTCACCGGATCACACACTGAGACTGTCAGACTGACAAACACAAAAAACCATCTCACAACAGCAGTGAGGAACAGCCTTCTCCAACCACCTGATTCAAATCCAGATCTGCACAATTCTGGGTTTTTTAATCCATATATTAAATATTTTCCACCTGTTAGTCCTGCGATCATTTTTCTAATTTTTATTTTTTGCAGTTTATGGAAGAAAACAAGTCCTGACATTGATCTAGTATGCTTTTAACCCCACGTGTGTGTGTGTGTGTGTGTGCACGTGCATCACACTGATGATCTCACTCATCACATGACCTCATAGTTTCCCAGAAAGCAGAGACGCTGGTCGTCAGTCAGAGTCAGAGCTGTCAGGTACTAAGAACCCAAATACAGACTCTGTGGAACAGGGTTGGTTCAGTTCAACGATTTATTTAAGAACAAAGGGAAAAAAAACACCAAAAACTATAAACCAATGAAAACACCAGGGAAATTCACAGGAGGAGAGCAGGTACAAGACACAGGTGTAACACATTAGGGTGCACATTATATCGCAACTGGCTTATTGAGCCTGCTGCCTTACACATGCGTAACTGTGTGTATACATGTATGTGCAGTATATGCCTGATAGTATGCAAGTATGTGGAAGAGCTTAGTACCAGTATATTTGTGTGAAGTATTCAGTTTTGTCTAAGCAGCTTCTCAGAGAATTGACACACATTGATATTGTGGATAATAGCAAACAGAGAAACAAATTAATTGAGCACAGAATAGATTTTACTTTGCTCAGGTTACAGTATTATTTGCTAAAAAAAAAAAAAAAATCTTCAAAATATAATTTGTGTGTTTGTGAAATGAATTTGTCTGTGAACAAAAAGTCCCACTGTGACTCAGGAATAACTTCATACTTTTACAGTAATTACTATAAATGTTTGCTCAGAATATAAACTACAATCATGGTTTCCCTTTGACTGATATTTAGTTTGTGTTTGTCTGTTTTACACTCAGGCCAGTGAACGTGTCACTCTTCACATGAAGCATCAAGAAATTAACATTTTCTCGCACAACGAGAAAGTAAATTCAAAGCCTCCGACTCTGTCGGACTCACCTCCGGTACCGGGCAGTAGATTTCTTCGTGCAGACCGGATATAAAGCCTGGGGGAAGTTTCCGTATTTAAAGCAAAGTTGGCGCCTTTCGGCCAAATGCCCGTATGTGCGCAGACCATTAAAGCAGACAGATGTGCGCACCTCTGGTTTTTCCCTCCACTCCCCGTTTCCTGTTCGTCCGATTTCCGAAACTGTCACAGGTACGAAATGTTTCTACGTTTGTTTGTTCCCCACTTTACTTTTCTTCTTCTGCTGTTATTCACATTATTCTGGAGAAAGACTCGGCCGGGTCTGGGCCCAGAGATCCGGCTGAAATGCGGTCCGACCGGTTTTCCGAGTCCAACAACCCACAACCAGACCGGAAGTAGCCGCCATTAGACCTACTGCTCTGACGCGGGGCCTGAACGGCGTTTGTTAATTTCGTGATATTTTCCACACGTCACTTAATTGCAGGATATTTAATATAATTACAGTAAATCATCTGTTGGCCTCATATTCAGTTCAGAGTCATGAAGACATTTACTTGGTCTTGTTGTGGACCAATGTCTGCTCAGTTAGAGCAGCACATATTATTATGGTCTGGATTTAAATGTAGATGTATCATCTCAACATTAAATCTGTTCCTGTACTACATTCATTCCCCACCTGTGTCATGTAAATTCAAAATAGTCACATCAGACAATCTTTGCCTCTTTTAATGTGACAGTAGTGAAAATGAGTCTTTGTCAGAATCTGTTGTGGAGCCGTTATTAAAGGACTCATGTTGACATGGCGACGTCAGCACTGACACCTGACCCGACGTTACTGGTCGCTAATATTTGTAATAATCTGTCACACCTAACTGCGCCACTTCAGAGTAGGTCGTATCAAACTGGACTGATAGAAATAAAAACATCCTGACATTTGTCTTTAGTGGCCGATCTGTTTTTAAAGGTCTCAGTTCACAAAGGGAAAAAAATAAAACACATTTTCTCTCGGTGGATGTGTGTGGTTCAGGGCCTCCAGGGAAAATGTGTTTTGTTGTGATTTGGCGGACTGAGCCTTTAAGAGCAGCACAGAAACCACTTCAGCACGGCCTGCGGTGCAGAGAGCCGTTACTGCAGGTCCTTACGCCTGAAATGGATGGTGAGGTCAGCGCTTCATTAGTTTGTGACTGTGATTGGCTCGCAGGTATAAGGCTCTGCCCGGTGACTTATGGCTGTAATTTAGCCCTGATTACTTACACCATTACTTTAACTCTAATTAGACTGTCAGTCAGAGGGGGGGGGGGGGGCAGCAACCTGACTGTGAGGCTGATGACAAATATGTTGGTTTCTACAGATCACACTGTGTTAAAGCAGAGGAACAGGTAAAGTCACAAAACATGATCAGAATAACAGGAAGTGACTCATATTTAAAAAATAAACCTATTGATTTCTTGATTGTGATGCTGCAGTGTATTAATCAGCCTGCTGTGGCCCCCTGTGTGGGATAATGAATCACCGCCTGGGCTGCGGCCCTGACCCCGAGGTCACGCTTTTATAGACGACCACTTCATCACACAACGATCTGCCCGGCGACCGCAGACAAAAAAAAAAACAAAAAAAAAACACAACCTCCTCCGATGACCTCGCCTCGTGATGCGTGGAAGGAGGTCGGAGAATAAAATAACCAGGAAATAAAAAGAAGAAAGAGACGTCGACTTATAGCCGTTCATCGGTTTATAATGTCTTTGTGGAGATGTGGTTCCACCTCATAAAGGTCTGACATGGAGGGAAGAGACTCTTCAGTCTGAGTCACTGGGTTTAACACATTTATCAGTTTTTTTTATTTGTTGTTTTTTCTTCAGCACTGACATCGAATGTTTTTCTTCTTTCAGTTTTTAAAATGTGACGCTCAGCGATGACGTCCATTATTAGTAACAACTTCACTCTCAACAATCAACATCATTTTTTCTAAGATCAAACAGATATTTTTCAGATTTCACATCTTTGTTTATGGATGTAAAAAAATTTTTTTTTTAATTATAACTAATATATCTAAAATAACAAAACATACAAAAATAAAAATGTGTGGTGTGTTTTCGTGCTGCAGCTCCACAGAGTTTTTGCTGACGTGTATTCAAACATAAAAAGTCTTTTCTACACGCTTCAGTCAGGACGCAGGTGTTTGGTAGAAGTTGTTACGTCACTTAAATGTGACTCATTAATGACTCACCTGATTTAATTATTAGGCTACAACAAGTAACTAATGTAATAATTACAATAGAATGACATCATCATCAGACTCTGCTTCACTGGAATAAAACTGCTTATGAAAAATCTTTTGTGGCTTATTCTGCCACTGATTTCCTGGACTCACCTGGACAGGTGTGGTTCCTGACAGCGATGACATCATCACTTGGTGAACAGACCTACAGAGGCGGCAACAAACTGGTGAGTTTGATTTCACTACTGTACTGAACAGCTGAGAGGAGCGAGGGTTAAAGAGCTGATCACAAATGACGTTTTATTCTGATCACGTGATCTGAATTCTCCTGCTTCAAATGAATCAGTCTGATGGGAACTGATCAATAAATTGAAGTTAATGAGATAGAAACGCTGAGCTTTATTGACAGAGAGGCTGTTAGAGATGCATGTTTATTAGTTCATCTCCTTTTCATTCAGTCTAAGAGGAAACTAGTCTGTCGTCACACACCTGTCCTGTAATACCTGCAGGTGAAACAGCAGCAGATCTCAGGTCAGTGAACCGAGTCTCTGCTGTAGAGACATGCGGATCTCTTCACACTCACAGGACAATGCAGCGGTTTTATGGCGGGGTCACATCTGCTGCGGGATAATGGCAGGGGTAAGCCAAATGGAACATGAAGGATGTGTGTGTGTGTGGGCGTGCGCTCGTGCACGTGTGGTTGGAAGAGGGGGGGGACTAATGAGTCTCCTATGAGCTATTATCCGTACCTTAGCTCCGCACTCTGCAATAATAAAAGCTGCAAAGCTCCCTAACACAATACAATAGACAACAACACAACAACACACAACACAACAACACACAATACACACTTCACAACAACAAAATACACAATACACAAAACACTAAACACAACACAACACAACAACACAATAACACTCCTCTGATGCAGCTGATGAAACTTCCAGTGCTCCTACCTCACCTGTAACAGGTGACGTGTTTGAGGGCCAGGTGGACTCGCTCAGGTGGACTCTGCGTGTTTGTGAATGGTTCCCGGGCTGTTACTCACACGGTCCTCTGGGGTCAGGATATCTACAGCCCTCCCTCTGTCTGACCCCTGAGCCAATTATGCGTCAGAGCGCAGAGTGACCCGCTCACACCCGGACCTGTTCGTGTTCTGGTGGATCTGTGTGTTCACCGGTTCTTTAGATGAAAGTGTGTGTGAGAGAGTGTTAATCACAGAGACCGTGTTATTGCATGTGGACCTTTTGTTTCATGGCAGAAAGTTGAGGGGGTGGAGGGAGGGTGGGGGTGGGGGTGGGGGGGGTGGGGGGGGTTGAGCCGTGCTGTAATCCCGTGGAGTGAAGAGGATATTAGAGCTGTATTTGTCTCCAGGGTGGGTGAGGAGGTGGACGCAAATCCTGGGTGTTACACACGAACTAGTTCCTCTGGTTGATCAGAGACTGACTGGTTGGCTGGTTCCGGCGGCCCGACGCGCTCCTGGCGCGCAGCATGAAGGGGGAGGAGAGAGCACACTGACAGAGACTCCGCTGAGTTCACAGTGTGTTCACGGCGGTGGAGTATGACGGGCCGAGAGCTGAACTTGTGGTAGAATGGCACCGTATCTCACATGGATCTCTGAGGGATGGCAGCTTTCCACCACCACCACCACCACCTCCTCCACCCGAGCGCGGACCTGCGGCGGCTCTTCCACCGGCTCACCATCGCCTCCTCTCTGAGCATCCTCTGCTTCTCCCTGGTCTACCTCCTCACTGGATGCTGCGAGTCCGAGCTGACAGAGACCTCTGAGCTCAAGACCCCCACGCGTGAATTCCTCGTGTCGTGGTCGGGATGGCCGCACGGGAGAAACGGAACCAGCGCAGCCCAGGAGGGACTCAGCGCTGCTGCTGGCGAGGGCGCGCTAAGCGGCCACCCCGGGCTGGAGGCGAACAGCTCGGGAAAGGAGTGGACGGCCACCCGGCGGTTACCCCAGGCTCTGATCATAGGGGTTAAAAAGGGAGGCACCAGGGCTCTGCTGGAGTTCCTGCGGCTCCACCCGGACATCCGAGCCCTGGGGTCCGAGCCGCACTTCTTCGACCGGCATTACGCACGGGGACTGGACTGGTACAGGTACGCACGCATTACGCAGCGAATCCACCTGACACTGAGTGTTCAGAGTGTTCTGCTCTTTAATTATTTTTTTTCTCTTTAATAATCGGATTAATTTTTAATTAAGAGGAAATGTGTTTTATTCTGGATGAAACAAATGTTTTTTAGTGTCTGAATAAGAAGCACATAGTTATGGACTCTCCTTATCATTTAAATCATGGACTTAGATTTGAGTCCTGCTTCCTGTCTGAATCCTGTGCACTGGGAGGTTTTTATGTGACTGCAGCAGCCAATTAGAAACCTCCAGCCTCCAGTAGGAGAAATGAATCTCTTTGTGTTGTTTGCATACCCAGACATATCCACAGCTATTCCGCTGAGGTTTAGGTGACAGTCAAAGAGACTCTGCCATCTGGCTCTGCCAATCTGTGCATGTGTGTGCCTGCAGTGCTGTGTGTGTGTGTGTGTGTGTGTGTGTGTGTGTGTGTGTGTGTGTGTGTGTGTGTGTGTGTGTGTGTGTGTGTGTGTGTGTGTGTGTGTGTGTGTGTACAGTAGGGACATGGAGAGAGAGCGGGGCCTTGCAGGATGAGTCCTCACAGAGCGGCAGAGTAATCATCTCTGGAGCCGCAGACAGATGTTACTGTTGTCATGTGGCTCTGGTCTCAGCCTGTTCCATGAAAACTTGGAAATACTCAGAACACATGCACACATGAGCGAGGTCCAGAGGAGCCGGTCTCTCACATGATTCAACGAGCTGAGAGCAATTAGTGAAGACGAGGTAACGGTAGGATCCACTGCAGACCCAGAGTCCAGATCTCTGGGCCTCAGTCTGCTGTGTGGACTGGGGATAGACAGGGGATATATATGAAAGGGAATGGGGGGAGTCTGACCCCCCCCCCCCCCATTAAGATATGATTTGTCCCATATTCATATCTGGAAGAATCTTGTGCTACGATTTCAGACACCCCTAAAGTGGACCGTACCATTTAAAACCTTGACATTAGCTGAACACAAACTCTAGGTAAATGTAAGTAGCAGTAGCTAACTATGTAGCTTGTTTAATACACTTTATTTTCTTACCGTCAGTGTTTCTCAATAAGATTGTGTCAAGTATTTACTGATGAACAGTAATGTTAGCGTTTTTCTAACTTAACCTTAAGTTACGGTTGAGCTAACTAGTGTTAGCTAGTTTCTAACTTTAGCCTTAAGTTACAGTTTAGCTAACTAATGTCAGATAGTTTCTAACTTAGCTAGCTGATAGCACGCACTTTCGTTTCCAGTTTTAGCTTGTCATAAATCATCTAATGTTAGCAAACACTGGTTCTCAGTCATGAGCAGTGAGACAATGGAAGATTAGTTGTTGTAGAGACACGTTTTCACATCAATATGGAATTTATTATTTTATCTTAATGGTCTTTTATATGGCTGTGGTGGTTTAGTTAGTCTTTTACCAACAGCGGGGCTCAGCCCTGTAATGGTGAATGTCACTGACTGACTGACTGAGTGATCATATTTCCACCAGTTATCATCCAAATGCCACATGAGAGTAAATGTTGTTCTTTCTACTCCATTACATTTATTTGACAACTTTACTTAAACAAACGAGATACTGTGAGGACTGTAACGCCTCAGTTCACTGAAGCATGTGCCTGCGATGTTCTGGGTTTCCTTTCACCTTGGAGAAAAATTTGATGCCCCCTGATTGTCATTGTATAATTTGCACTGTGCCTATAGACTCAGAAACTGCTCCAGATATGACAGATTAAACATGCATCCAAATCTGGACTGTGCTGTTAACCAGCTTACACTTTATTACTGGGGCTCAGTGGTGGCGTGGGCTCAGCTCTGGAGCTTGTTTGGCAAGTCAGCAGCAGTTTAACCTATGACAGAGATAAAGGATGAATCTCTGCTTCCTGGATGGTGTTTATATGTTGACACACCATCATGTCAGAGCTGTAGGATGCAGCAAGCCTCTGTTTCCTGTCCTGTGTGTGTGTGACACCAGGTGATGTGACTGTGACACCAGATTGCCACGTCTTCCCCCCCCCTCAGGCCAGATGGGGCTCGCTGCGTGTCGAGCCACTTGACATCGCTGTCAGCTCTGTCAATTGACCTCTGGCTCCAGGTCACTTTACGCTGGGAGTTAATGATGTGTTCACACCACTTCATAACAAACAGCACAGACACACACACACACACACACACACACACACACACACACAGCTCACACACACTGACACAGGAGACGTCTTTGTTCTGGTTCCTTCGCTGAAAAATACAAAGAAGTTCAAATGTTTTCAGAATATTTTCTTACAACTTTACAGCAGAAATCAACATGTTTACAGCCTGGTACAAAAACAAACTAATTTCCTCCTTCATGACACCTGTTTATATAACTCACCTGTTTAAAAGGACTAAAGTTATGGAGAATTGAGGGCGTGGCCTCTTTGAGTGTCAGGTGGGTGAGCGTATGCGCCAAAGTCTCAGCTCCACACACGCTCCTCCTCTTTGACCATTTTTGAATTAGCTGGGAGTCAGGAGCGGAGTCAGGCACTGCCAAGGTGGCGACGGTGGGGCAGCTCACTCTGAGCTTCAGAAACATGTGGGTGATGTCATAAATATAATAATGATGCCGTTCACTTTAGTTTTATCTAACCTGTTTCAAACCTCAGATTTCCAGCCTGTGGTCACATTCTCTTATTTCAGATATTTGTTTAGTAAGTGTCAATATCGCTGATTTGAATTATGACCAAAGTCAGAAAATCCAACCCAGGTTTTTTAATAAAGCAGAATTATTTTGTGTTTCCTGATCACACAGTAAACTGAGGGTCAGCTGTGGTGTTTACTGACATCACGTTTCTCTATAGAACGAGATGTGGTTCGTCTTCCTCCGACCGGCTCCTCGTCTCTCCGGGAGCGAAATAACATTCAGCTTCACCGGGCCAATTGAGATCAGAGCCACTGACAAAGATCCTCTAATAGTGTTTGGAGCGGAGATTGGATCTGGAGGAGCGCTGCCGTGAGCCTGAGATGGGCTGGAAGTTTCCTCCTCCGTGCTGTCTGGGATCGATAGATCTATCTCCTCGCTCTGACCTTGGGTTACCTCCAGCATTAGAGCAGTTAGCGTTGGTCAGCTCGGCTTCTGTTACAATTAGCAGGAAGCTTTATCCTACATTGGCATACCCCCCCCCCCCCCTGCACACTGGAGTCATGTTGCACACAGCTTCCTCTCTCTCTGCGAAAGCTCTGGAGGAATCCATTAAAATTACTCAGCTGGAAATTCACATCTCACTCCTGATGGCCTCTCGCAGAGAGACGGATGACAGGTGGATGTGAAATACACAGGAGGGATAAATTAGAGAGTAGGAGATAAGACTGTGGGTGAGCTCGGGGTTAAAGGGTGAAGTCAGTGTTACCACAACCTCACACATCTCTGTTGACCTTTGCTTCAACCCGGGCGACTGACATCAGAGCTGGGCCTGTGTGTGTGTGTGTGTGTGTGTGTGTGTGTGTGTGTGTGTGTGTGTGTGTGTGTGTGTGTGTGTGTGTGTGTGTGTGTGTGTGTGTAAATGCTGACTTCACCAGCTTCTGTCACAGTCTGGAGACTGCTCGTCCTCCAGACAGGGAGGCTGGTTGTATTTTGCTCTTGAGGTGCAGTGAGATTTATCGATATATTATCGACTCTGAGTTTCCAGCACAGCTTCAACCTGAGAGGCTGCACCGTCAGTGTTTTCTGCTGCTGTTCATTTCCAAGAAATCACATTTTTTAAAAACAGCAGTGAACACGACACGAGACGAGACCTGAGGCCTGAACTACGAAACCAGTTCAACATATCCGGGATAACTGTCTGTTTGTCCGTGCAGTTAACCCTGAGTTTACCTGTCCAGGTACGAGCCCGATCGTACTTTATTCTTTAGTCTGATGATGAACAAACTGTTATGAACATGTGATGCAGATAAAATAATGTGAGACTGTTTCTTCTGCAGAGAGGAGAGGAAGGACGGAGAGGTAGTTGATGTCTGATGAGTCAGTCTGACTGAGATATTCATTTATAATCGTGGAGAAATTGAACATTGTTGGTTTAGTTTTTATTTCCAGTTCTGCTCCGAGTCTCTTCATATTGTTCTTGAGCTGCAGTGATGAAGACGAGAGTGAAATCATCATCACTGTCAGGAATCCTGTCGATTGATTAAAGAATCTGAATTCGGTTCAATTGAAGCTCTAATAGTTATTATATACAGGCTGACGAGAGCCAATCAGGAGCGACCGTGGGTGTCTACGTCATCGTTTCCAAAGGTCCAGTGTGGACACCAGGAGTAAATGAAAACACAGGGTGTTTGTCGACTAATTCAAGTTTTCTGTTTATTCATTTATTCTGTTGAGTCTCGAGCTGCTGTCGTCTGATGCGCAGGCTGAACTTCCTGAACCTGTATGTTGGATGATTTCATGAGGCCTCATTGATTTAATTTACAGACAAGGCTCCTCTCAGGACACAATGAGGGACGTCATGACTCCGTCTCTTCAGAGTCATCTGCTGCGACTGATTTGCAATTCATATTGAACTCGTTACGGGAGGCTTTTAAATTCATACCCACACATCGACGGCTTTGTCCTGCCGTGACACAGCACATGGTGCTACTTGTGTTTTTGTGTCGGTACAATGGAAAATAATTGCCATGCAAATCACAGAAGAATAGCTGCCAAAACATTGGATGTTCAGCAGGATTCGGTGGGCGGGAGTTAGCCACAAACACGAAGGGCGGATTTCTGATGAATCAGATTTATTGACCTGCAGGACGGAAAGTAAGAGGTGTCAAATATTTGATATTTTTTAATTTATATATTTTATAATTTAGCATTTTTGCGTGTTTTTCCGCTGTGAGACAACATGCTAAAGACTGAAACAATTAAAGCTTTAAGAACAGATTTGATTTGGCCGCGAGGTTTTGTTTGCTGTGTGTGGAGCTGGGGTTCAGGTGCGCTCCGTCCAGCCCCAGTACTGTACTGGAAGTGATCACCATGAGGCCCAGATGGGTGGGGCGATCTGGCCCCTCATTAAGGCCCTCCCCTGGGGCCTGGAGAGCAAAGGCGGGGGGTCTGGGGACCCTCTATGATGGATGTCTCCTGGAAGTGGACGGGGCACAGCCGCAAATGCACAAATCTCATATTTGACTCACAAATAAACAGTCAGGTGTGAATAATGAACACAGTCAGTAATCTGCGCTGTGATTGGCTGCTGTTTCCTCCTCGGATCAAACATCACAGAACACACACACACACACACACACACACTCATCACATGACACAACATGCTCCTGATGGGGCTCCAGAGGATCCTGGCTCTCCCAGGATCCACCTGCCCCTCTCGGCCTCAGCTGAGGCCCAGAGTCTCTGCTCCGACATTCATACTAACACCATCACACCGCACTCTCTCATCCCAACACCCATCATCCCTCCTGTTCCCGCTGTACTCCATCCACATCCGCCTACGTGTAGTTAGCCTAAGCCCCCACAGGATCAATAGCCAGTGGCCTTGGCTGGCCCGAGGTGATTCACCAGGGAGCGGCTGAGATATTGGGAATTGGACGACAAAAGAGAGGTCCCTCAAAGGCAAGCAGAGGCTTATTATAAGCTGCTGGATAATCCCTGTGTTCATCATCCTGGATGTTTGATCTCACACTCAGTGGTAAATGAGCAGTGTAAGGATGTTACTGAAACAGGCTTTTTAAACTGCCAATTAATTCAGCCATCTTTTCTTTTTTGGAGGGATTTCCTCTCGAACACATGGTGCCGCCTGCCAGGCGCTTCTCTTCACATTCAGCCGTGAGCTGGTGGAAGTCACTTTACTGTAAGATGTGTGACTCCAGACCACGTGGCATCAGCTGGAGCCCTGGACGCTTCCCATCAAACAAACAGTAACTGAGTAAACAGTGTAAAGTTCACCAGTCTGGATACATCTTATTTTATTTATTTATCTGTTTATTTGATAGGGACAATGAATGTTATTCAGTTTTAATCCATAAACCTGAAGCTACTAAATCTATAAAACAACTTAAAATAAATAATGAATATTGATCTGTTAAACAAACTGTTCCTTTTTATATTTTTCTTTATGTCAGTTTATTAATTCACGACCTTGGCATCATAAACTTTTTTAAAAGCTTTTTTCCATGCATAAAATGCGGGTCTAGTGAAGCTAACATAATGCTAACTAGGCTACATGCACCAAATCATACAGGAAAATATTAGAAGCCGATGAGTCCGTTTCAACCACAGACTGTAAATAAAGATGGCAAGACTCTGTGACGTCACCCACAGGTTTCTGAAGCTCAGAGTGAGCTGCTCCACCGTCGCCATCTTGGCAGTGCCTGACTCCGCCCACTAACTCCCAGCTAATCCAATGGTCAAAGAGGTGGGGCGTGTGTGGAGCTGAGACATCTAGTGGTAGACTCTAGTGGTCGTTAGAGGAACTGCAGCTTCTGGTTCTTCAGTGTTGGTACCTCATGTTTCAGCCCTGGAGGTTGATGGCTGGTTTCAACACTTTACATAGTGTGAGGCTAAAATTGACAGTATATAGAGATAGGTATCATCACTTTCAATATCACTACCTTGACTTCAATACTGATTCTTAACGATACTTTCTTCAACACCAATTTTATCAATTTTATCAAATCCATCTTAAGAAAAACAAAATTACAGCACACATTTTCGTTTTAATAACTAAACTAAATTGACTTTAGTTTTATTTTTAAGCTTGGTCTCTAACAAACAGCCAATCAGCAGCATTATTAGATATTGGTCCAAGCATGCTGCGTGCTGATTGGCTCACTGACACTGATTAGATTTACTCATTTCCTCCTTAGATATCGAATAACAAGACATTTTACGATCCTTGAGATTATCAAACCAATTCAGTTGATCCATAAAAGTATTGTATACTATATATATATATATATATATATATATATATATATATATATACACATATATCTTACTAACTTTATTGTATGAATTCATGGAGCAGAATTCCTCTGCTTCTTCTTCGGCTCACGACTGAGTCAACATTATGAGTGAAACGTTGCGTAACTCAAACAGCAGCCTTCCTTTATCCGGGCTGAAGTCACAGACGTGTCCCCGGGATCACAAAGTGTTCTCGGCCAAAACCAGGATAAAGGCTGATTTAGTTGTTAGAAAAACTAACAGCTATTTTGTTTGTCAATTAGTGCGTCTGTGCAAAGATGCATCTTTGCACAGGAGCTCTTCTTTTGATGGGGCTCTCAGGGGCCAGTAATTAGCTCTTTGTGCTGCGCTAATGCTACGAGGCTCCGGGCCAACAGCAGATTGCTAATGGAGGCACGTTTGTGTCCACTCCCATCATTCCTTCATCAGTCACCCACCCCCTTCATTTAAAACACACACACACACACACACACACACACACACACACACACACACTCACACACACACACACACACACTCAGTCTTTAAAGGGTGTAATAAAATCCACACCCATCCTTTATGTCTTCAGAGTGTTTGTGTATATGGAGTGTGTGTGTGTGTGTTAGTGTTTGTGTTAGTGTGTGTGTGTGTGTGTGTGTGTGTGTGTGTGTGTGTGTGTGTGTGTGTGTGTGTGTGTGTGTGTGTGTGAGTGTGTTAGACTGTGAGAGACAGCCCACTGAGAGAGACCAGAAGCATGATAGCAATTGCTTGACTAATGAGTGAATAATGAGTGTATGTTTTTGTTTTGCAGTGTGTGTGTGTGTGTGTGTGTGTGTGTGTGTGTGTGTGTGTGTGTGTGTGTGTGTAACAGATTGAGCAGCTGATCAGGATATTGGAGTTAAAAGGTAAATCTTCAGGCTCAGTTGTGGTGAGCGCTGCCAATTAGATCAATGTGTGTGTGTGTGTGTGTGTGTGTGTGTGTGTGTGTGTGTGTGTATCATAAAAGTGGGGGCCATTTTTTTTGGGGGGGTGTATGTATTGACAGGAGGTCATGTTTCAGGCTCATCTGAAACCTGAGCTGATACCAGACAGTCAGAGCATCTCGTCCTCATTGTGTCTCCTCCTCTCTCCTCCTCTCTCCTCTCTCCTCCTCTCTCCTCCTCTCTCCTCCTCTGTCCTCCTCCTCTCTCCTCCTCTCTCCTCCTCTGTCCTCCTCCTCTCTCCTCCTCTCTCCTCCTCTGTCCTCCTCTCTCCTCCTCTCTCCTCCTCTCTCCTCCTCTCCTCCTCTCTCCTCCTCTCTCCTCCTCTGTCCTCCTCTCTCCTCCTCTGTCCTCCTCTCTCCTCCTCTCCTCCTCTCTCCTCCTCTCTCCTCCTCTCTCCTCCTCTCTCCTCCTCTGTCCTCCTCTCTCCTCCTCTCTCCTCCTCTCTCCTCCTCTCCTCCTCTCTCCTCCTCTCTCCTCTCCTCCTCTCTCCTCCTCTCTCCTCCTCCTCTCTCCTCCTCTCTCCTCCTCTCTCCTCCTCTCTCCTCCTCTGTCCTCCTCCTCTGTCCTCCTCTCTCCTCCTCTCTCCTCCTCTCCTCCTCTCTCCTCCTCTGTCCTCCTCCTCTGTCCTCCTCCTCTCTCCTCCTCTCTCCTCGTCTGTCCTCCTCCTCTCTCCTCCTCTGTCCTCCTCTCTCCTCGTCTGTCCTCCTCCTCTCTCCTCCTCTGTCCTCCTCCTCTCCTCCTCTCTCCTCCTCCTCTCTCCTCCTCTCTCCTCCTCCTCTCTCCTCCTCTCCTCCTCTGTCCTCCTCTCTCCTCCTCCTCTCTCCTCTCTCCTCCTCCTCTCCTCTCTCCTCCTCCTCTCTCCTCCTCCTCTCTCCTCCTCTCCTCCTCTGTCCTCCTCTCTCCTCCTCCTCTCTCCTCTCTCCTCCTCCTCTCCTCTGTCCTCCTCCTCTCTCCTCCTCCTCTCTCCTCTCTCTCCTCCTCTCCTCCTCCTCTCTCCTCCTCTGTCCTCCTCCTCTCTCTCCTCCTCCTCTCCTCTGTCCTCCTCCTCTCTCCTCCTCCTCTCTCCTCTCTCCTCCTCTCTCCTCCTCTCTCCTCCTCTGTCCTCCTCCTCTCTCCTCCTCTCTCCTCCTCTGTCCTCCTTTCTCCTCCTCCTCTCTCCTCCTCTCTCCTCCTCTCTCCTCCTCCTCTGTCCTCCTCCTCTCCTCCTCTGTCCTCCTTTCTCCTCCTCCTCTCTCCTCCTCCTCTCTCCTCCTCCTCCTCTCTCCTCCTCCTCTGTCCTCCTCCTCTCTCCTCCTCTCTCCTCCTCTCTCCTCCTCTCTCCTCCTCTGTCCTCCTCTCTCCTCCTCTCTCCTCCTCTCTCCTCTCTCTGTCTTTCTTTGATTAACATCTCATTTAGAAAATCCTCCGGAACATTTTTATCGACTCTGTTTTGTCACACGTCCGTAAAACGGGAGACAACATAAAAACAAGGTCACCTCGGAGCTCGCTCAGTTTTCTCCTGATGAGACAAGAACAAACTGAAAAAGTAAAAACGAATTTTCTCATTTTTTATAACTTCATGTTACTAATGGATCAAATGACTGTTTACAATGTGAAAGCGATGTAGAGGATTATCTCCAGCCTGTGCAGCCTGTATTCAGAAATATACTGTTCATGATTTAAAGTTGATTATATACAGGTTTCTGCTCCGGGTCTCTAAGCTCCATTTAAACAAGATGAGATGCTGATTCAGAGCTGAGGCTCCCTGCTGCTGAGGCTGTGTGTGTGTGCAGTCAGTCAGTCAGGTGTGTGGCAGGTGTGTTGGCAGATGTCCCCGAGTCTCCAGATGGTCCTGTGGGGCCTCCTGAGTCATTTATCTCTAAACGAGTCCCATCTGCTGAGCTTCTGCTGCGGAGGTGGAGGTGAACAGAACGAGACGCTTTCAAGGAAACGCTCCTGTGTTTATGTAGCGCTGCTGTCACCTGACTGTCTGTCACCTGACTGTCACCTGACTGTCACCTGTCACTGGAGGTCGACTGTACGAACACTCACTGATCAGACTCTCAGAGTGGTGTGTGTCAAAGTAACCTGAGAGTGTGTGTGTGTGTGTGTGTGTGTGTGTGTGTGTGTGTATAGCAAATACCTGTGTCATTAAATTCTTAATTTCCCTCTGAATTCCCCTTTAGTCAGTTGCAAAGTTTTGAAGCTAAGCTAATAGCTAATGATTTAACATTTAATTTCAAATACATTCAAATACAAACAATAATTTCATTCAAATACTTTTATGATCGATACCACTTAGTTTGAATACAGACAAAAGCCATGAAACAGTTAGCTTAGCATAGAGACTAGAGGCAGGGGTAAACAGCTAGTCTAGCTTAGCACAAAAACTGGAAGCAGGGGGAAACAACTAGCCTAGCTTAGCATAGAGACTAGAGGCAGGGGTAAACAGCTAGCCTAGTTTAGCATAAAGATTGGAAGCAGGGGTAAACAACTAGCTTAGCTTAGCATAGAGACTAGAGGCAGGAGTAAACAGCTAGCCTAGCTTAGCATAAAGATTGGAAGCAGAGGTAAACAACTGGCCTGGCTCTGTCCTAAGGTAAAGACATTGGTCTAGCTGCACTTCTGAAGGTCACATAATGGATGGAAAAACAATGTTGTATATGTATTTGTTTTCCGAATCTATGCTAAGCTAAGCTAACCCTCTCCCGGCTCCAACTTTATATTTCCCAGACAGATAGAGAGTAGTTTCAATCTTCTTCTCAAACACTCGTTAAAAAGCAACGTGATGAGTGTATTTTTTTTATTTAGGTAAATAATTAATTTCTCTATATTCCACTTTGTTATTTAGCTTCTTCACTAGGTCCTTAATAAAATAAAGTTCCTGATCATAAAATAAAGTTCAGCGGTTCTGTTTGTACAGATTACATTAATGATAAATGTCAAACAGATGTAGAAATGTGATTGTTTTTACTCGTCCTCTTATAATCTGCCTGTTACATCACAGTTTAATGCTGCCTGCATCATATCAGCATCATACTATTGAAAATGTATATGATGTCATCTGTAGCGGCGGACAGTAACCAGCCAGTAATGTGTTTACTGACGTGAGTGTTTTTCCTACAATTCTAGGAGTATGATGCCCAAAGCCCTGGACGGTCAGATCGTTATGGAGAAGACGCCTCGTTACTTTGTTACCGTGGAAACGCCGGAACGGGTCCACTCCATGTCGCAGGACGTGAAGCTGATCGTGGTCGTCCGTGACCCCGTGACCCGAGCCATATCGGACTACACACAGATCATCTCCAAGACCCCCAACATCCCCCCATTCGAGAGCCTCGTCTTCAAGAACCACAGCACAGGTACGACGTGACTCTGGGGTCAAGGTGTTTTGAGGGAAAATCGTCTTTTCCCGGGTTCAGATAAAAACCGCTTTCTGAGGAAACGTCACTTTCGTGGTTATTTCTCCCTGTTACACAAACAGGAGCTGCAGCTGGTGAATTCAGTTTATTTTTAATGCTGCCAATAAATGAGTCTCAGGTTGTAGACCAACAGATAACTGACTGACTCGGCTGTAACATCATGTTTTGTGTTTACAGCCCACAAACTGTGGCGTGATTGTCCCACAATTCATAGGGAGACAAAGAATAATAAAAACAACAGGAGTCAGGGTCAGGCGTCCGGACTGGACCGATAACAGTTTTAATGTAAAAGATGGATGAGGGTCTGAGATCACAGTGACAACAGCAGTGATGGTTTCCTGGTTCCTGTCTTCCTGTCTCCAGGTCAGATCGACTCTCTGTGGAGCCCACTGTGGATCGGCTTGTACGCCCAGCACCTGGAGCGCTGGCTCACCTGGTTCCCCAGGACTCAGATCCACCTGGTCAGCGGCGAGAGGCTCATCTCCGACCCGGCCGGAGAACTGGGCAGAGTCCAGGATTTCCTGGGTCTCCAGAGGATCGTCACGGACAAACACTTCTACTTCAACAAAACGAAAGGCTTCCCCTGCCTGAAGAAGCCGGAGGGCAGCAGTAAACCTCACTGCCTGGGGAAGACGAAGGGGAGGACGCACGCCTCCATCGACCCGGAGGTGATGCAGAGACTGAGGGATTTCTACAAGCCTCACAACCAGCGCTTCTATCAGATGGTGGGTCAGGACTTCGGCTGGCAGTGACCCTGCCTCGTGTAGCATCTTCCATCCGACTGACACAGATGCAAAGACTCGGAGAACAACAGGTCCAGAGCAGCTGATCTGCCTCGGACCTGCAGAGCTGCATCTCAGAGACTCGATGAAAACAACCCAGTGTCAATACTTCACCTCCACCAATCAATTATCTTGTTCACGTGTCAGTTTTATTATCATAGATGTTCAGTAAAGGAGGCGACTGCACCGACGGTTTGTGGTTTGTAACGAGGGCGTCCTCTCTCCAGGTGGTCCAATAAGGCACCCATCTTAAGACTGTGGTTGCTATTGGTTACCGCTGTATAAAGTCGATCGGTGAAATGCACAGTGTAACTCGTAGTGTCTCTGGTCTGCGGTTCAATCCTGTAGTTGGTAGGATGATGCATTTTCACACTCCTGTGTTTCCAGAACTTTCTTTTTCTACCTGTTTGTTTTTCACTCTCACCGGTTAATAATTTAAAGGCAATCAGTGCACACATCGTTAGTATCAAGTATTGTTCCCGAAAAAAGGGTGAGGGAGGGGTGGGGGTGGGAGGGGTGGGGTGAGTCTTTAATGTGTCGGAGCAGCAGAGGGGTGAGAGAGAATCTTTATATGAGCTCAGATTTGACTGAGTGGTTTTTGTATTACTGAATAATGAATGTGGATAAATGGATGTAGGGGGAACTGGTGTGGACACCCGCCTCCTCGCCTGAAGGCGCCACCGGAGGACAACTCGGACCCAGAGCGGGTCGACCTCTCCGGACGTGATGTGTTACTGTGACGGTCTGTTAACAGGGTGGTCTGTTTTCCGTTTGCATGTATTTGCACTAGTTTGAAAGCGTTAAAAAAATAAAAGTATTTTTAAGCATAAACTTTTCTCACACTTCCTTCTGCTCACTGTTTATTATCCCATGTAGAAATGTAATATATGACATATACGTCACCTATAAGGGGATATATTATTATCACATATACATCCTCTGGATATATAAAGATATACGTTTATAATATATATGAAATATCTATAGTAGAATTTGTTTATGTACATTTATTAAAAATATCTATATGATTAATTTTTACACTTCTACATTATTCTAATTATACAATTCTATTTTTTTTATTCTATTCTCCTGCTCTAATATATTTTTTATACATTTCTTTTCAATTTTAAACATTTATATCTTCCAATTCTCAGACTCTTTGTTATATAATATCAACATATATTGACAATTATTGAAGGTATATGTTTATAATACATGTATGAAATAATCATAGTAAAAAGTGTTTATGTGCAAATATTAAAAAGATCTATATGATGGATTTTTATATGGTACAATATTTTGAGACCATATATGTTAACATGATATATTTAATTTATATATGCAGGTTTATTAAAAGAACATACATATAAAAGTTTTGGACCCTCCTGTATATAGACTAATATCAACATATATTGACAGGCTTTGGGATGAATATATATCTATGTAACATCTGTCTACCATATAAGCATACATACATAAACTACACTTAAATGTTGTATATGAAATTGTTCCAATTTCTAGTAGGTTTCAAATATCATTTTATATGGAAATTCAATGTATGTACATGTATTACATTTGCATATGGGTTAAATGCTGTTATTTTAAGGTCTTAATGAGAAAGCTTTGGATTTATGTTGAAGAGCATCAGTGCAATTGCTTTGCAAATAAATTAATTTACATCAGATATAATAAGATGGAAACAAGCGTCCTGGAAAACCTGGGAAACGGTTGATCAGTTTACCAGTCATGGAAAACACAAGGGAAATAAGAGAAAAAAATTGAAATGTCCTGGAAAATTATCTCAAAATGTCGTGAAGCTCGGAGCGGTGAGTGCTGGTTAATCTCGCTAATGACGTCACTTCCTGTCACTAGTCAAGAAGCTAAAGTGTGATAAACTGATGAGAACCAGCTTTGAATCTACGTTTAGCTAAAGGAAAAAGTGAGTTATAAATCAATAATGATGATAATAATGATACGTTATTTATCTTATTTAAGTTCTTGTGATCAATTTGTCATAATTTCATTATTAATTAAACCTGTAAGAGATGCTGCCTGTCGTATGAGTTGGATCACTGAAAATGTTCCAGAAAAATTTTAAATGATAAATCAAATCAAATATATATATATATGTGTGTGTGTGTGTGTGTGTGTGTGTGTAACAGTAACAGTGAGTAAACGGCGCCATCCTGTGGAAAATAAAGTGGAGCAGAAAGAGTAAAAACATGTTTCTTTAATATGATTCTCATTTACCTTTAAATCAAATCTTCTCATAGAAAGTTTTATTCATATTAATCATATATTACGTTTCAATTGATGACATCACACAAAAACTCTGACACACACACAAAGACAACAATCCGAGCCAGGGAATTTAAACTGACCAAATAAATAAATACACAAATATTATACACATTGTTTTTGAAATGCACATAAAAGTACTTTATATAACAACGACTTCATTCCAGCTCCATCAACACAGTCCACTGAACATCAAAGTCCTGGCCATCAGGGAGAGATCGACACAGAGAGCTGCTCCTCGCGCTCAGGTGTTTGGCAGTTTGCACAGATCAGGTGATCAGTCCGAGGAACAGCTCGGTGAATGTGAAGAACATGCTTGTTTCACCTGGAGCATGCTGCTTGGAGGTGAAGGCACTCAGCGCGGCCCCGCAGGCGTCCTCCACCCGTGTGACCGTGTGTGTGTGTGTGTGTGTGTGTGTGTGTGTGTGTGTGTGTGTGTGTGTGCAGTCCGAACACTTACAGTAACACCATCCTCTCCACAGAGCTTCACCCAGCTCGCCACAGCTGCATCTCTCAGAGGTGTAAAGAGTGACCGCAGCTGCAGAGCCACATGTGGCAACACATCAGTTCTGAGACATTAGTATAGTTTACAGCAGTGGGTCCCAACCTGCGGGCTGTGGCCCACTGGTGGGCCGCGCAGGTATTGCAAGTGGGCCGAGAAATCATTTGCAGAACACAAGAATTTTGGTGAAAAAAGGAATAAAAAAAATAAAAATACAACTTTAAAATGAAACAATATTTAAAAAAGATAAAAAATGTTGACAGAACCCCCCCCATCACTGTGATAAAGAAGCTTATGTTGTCCTGCCGGACCACATCATCTACTTGTTTCTATCTCAGTGTGATTGCGCTGAACGATCACATCCAGGGCAAAAACTGGAGAATGAGAAGGACCGATGTGAGCAACAGTTAAATGGAAAGAGACAGAAAGTGAACGGACAAAGAAAGAAAAACTGAGCTTCCGACATGTTTCCCCTGCTTTCATTTCAAATTGAATATTTGATCGTTATCATACTACGTATTGTTTACGAGGTCGGACGTGGGCCGCCGACGTCAGATTTTCAAGTGGGGCCCGAGTTGGAGAAGGTTGACCTGAATGAGGGAGTTCATGGGAGATTTATTTGGACGGCAGGAACAGAAGAGTTTATGGAGCCAGTTAAATTACAAACAGTGTCAAACCGTTCAGACATGATTTCAGTTCACATTCCAGACTTTGATTTAAATATGTTTGTATAACTTTTGGTTTCACCATGTTGAAATTCCAACACTGTCTCATCTCAGGGCACCTTAATGTTTGGGACACAGCGGTGATGGGTATATTAAAGCAGAATGCAATGACTGTCTGTGACTCATAGACACTGGCACAGCTCGTATCCTCATGTTGAACAACAGCAACTACAGACTGCAAAGAAACAAGCCCAGGTATCTTACACCTGCACTGACGAAGCGATGGAACGCACCTGAGTGATCACAAACACCTGTGGAGCCAAACGTCCCAAACACTGAGGTTCCCCTCAGGGCCTGTGTGTAAAAAAAGTGTTGTAATTTCAACATGGTGAAATTGAAATGTATGAAATGAACATGAACTTTAATAATGTGTGAATGGTTTGATTTGAAATAGGAAAATAAATAAATAATATGAATAATTATATCTTTTTACACTCTTTGGGGCTAAACAGCCAAACATTTTCCTCACAGGTTAGCGTGCACCAAAAGAGAGAATAATTGTTGGACTTAAATCTGTCAGGTTACCAGTAACATGAAAGCTAATGTTGCTCAAAGTCTGATGAATGTTTAAATGGGCAGTTGTTTTAAATAGCTAACACATTAGCTTCATTAGCTTCAACTTCATACGTCACATGTGTTTTCCAGTGTCTTCGAATGATGCAAGAATCTATTTAATGCAGCTTTAGGATGAAACTGTAAAATAAATTGAACATACAACCTGAATCTGTAAAGACAGGCTCAACTCTTTAAATAAGCAGCTGTTTTAAAAAGCTAACACGTTAGCTATGTCAACTTTTGATAAGACGGTAAAATGTCAAATGTGGAGTTCTGTCACCAAACGACTAAAAACCTGATTAATGCCGCTTTAAAAATCTCTCTCTCTCAGCTGTGGTCTCCTTTTGTTTAAAGTAATTAACCATCATTATCAGACCGAACATTCACGACACACTGCCGCTCCTCTAGCAGTACTCCTCCCCCTGCGGGTCGGGCAGGTCGTTGAGGTCCAGGAAGATGGAGGTGTTGGAGAGCTTGCGGCCGTTGGACGACAGGTCCAGCAGCTCCTCGGCGGTGCTCGGCACCGAGCTGATGTACATGTCCCAGACCTGCTCCGGAGAGTCCAGCTCCAGCAGCTTCTGCTTGATCTTCAGGTTCTTCTCGATGTTTCTGCGTTTGTGCTTGAACTCCAGGATGGTTTTGGTGTAGCGGTTGATGGTGGTGACGGAGGACGCCATGCAGGCTGTGAAGGAGCTCCACGCCAGACTAAAGTGAAGAGACACAAACAGGTTCAACCTCTTTCTTCAAATTGGTGCATTATTCATTAAAATGCATGTTGGGCTGAATTTGGGTTACAATAGATTTCTGTCCATTATCAGGACATATGTTATGTTATATGTTATTTTCATGTGTAACAAACTACTCAGTTCAATTAGAGCTGACGTGATCATTATATTATAAGTTGATAAACAAAAATAAAATAATGAATTAATTAAGGTAATTAAAGTAATTTCAGCTCACAGGTACCACAGCGTCTTCCTGTGCGTTTCTCTCACACTCACATGTAAGACCAGCTGTAGTCCCAGGTCTGAGGTTTCCAGTCCTCCGGGCCCAGACTCACAGTCAGCTGGAAGGCAGTGGTGAACATCATGTGGGCCACCATCCCCAGCAGCCCTGATGCACACAGAGGGAACACGGCGTCATCACAGCGGAGGAAGACAAACTCATCATCCTCCTCGGAGACTGATCACTGCACGTCCCTTCAGTCACCACTTGGTGGCAGTGTTGCACAGTGTGAAACACAGTGTAGACCTGCTCTCTGTGACCGTCCTGTACGACCTCATAACAGATCTGTCATATATCACGTGTCCTCTCATATATGAGACCCAAGTTAGAGTATTTCCATTTAATGCTTCTTTATTTTTAACTTTTAAAACAACATAGTGTTAAAGATTATATCATTAGTTTTCTCTTTGTCAAGTGTCAGGTGACTTTCCCCGTACAGAAATGTAATATATAACATCTATGTCCCTATATTAAGAGTGATGTTGCCGTATATATATTTCATATATGGAAATTCAATATATATATACATTTACTACATTTGCGTATTTGTTAGCAGTTCAACCAAAGAGATAGTTTGCATCTAAACTTGTTCAATTTCATTTAAAGCTCCATATTTTCTTCTTCTTCTGTGTTTTATTTGAAGTGTTGATCCATCAGAAGTTATAAAAACCATCTCAGTGTAGTTTCACATCTCCTCTCTCCTCACATCTGGCTTCTCTCTGGAGCTCTAGTAACAACAGGTCGGTGAGCCAATCAGAAGAGAGGAGGCTCTGAGCCTCTCTTCTGATTGGCTGACTGTTTTCTGAGTGATCCAATAAAAATAAAGCAGATTTCAGGTTAAAACACTCAGAGAAACCAAATCCTGCAAGGTTTGGATGGTGGGTCCAGGTGGGCGGGGCTTGGTGACTGCTTTGTTGTGACATCACAAAGTTTGTTTGTTACAATGAGTCGTGTTTAATTTGCAGCTGATTCTGAGGCCTGACAGTGAATCTGCAGAACTACAGGAGTTTTGTGTTTCCTTGGTTCTTATACGATTAGGATGAGTAAATCCTGCAGGACGTGTCAGTCAGGACACAACAATGTAGAAATAATTATTTATTTCCTCATGAATAGTCAGCTGATGAAATGGAGGACACCGAGAGATAAACATGGTAATCACATCCGAGTGTTTTTGTTTGTGAGACAAACAAAAAGAGTCGGAGACAACTGTTCACTGCGTCCTGTCCCCCTGAGCTGCTGTCGCCTCACATGCCAAGTTCTCTCTTCAGAGCTGATTATTATTTATTGTTCTTATACTCAACAGTTATTTTTAACTTTCATAAGAGAAGAAACTGTCAGGATGAGGACTGAACCAATCTGTCTCAGGTGAACTGAGGTTCCTGGAGTTAAACCAGAACCAGTATCCATCAGATATTTGCAGCTACACTAGGAACCAAAGATCCAGTCGGGTCCAGACCTCCACAGGTCCAGACCTCCACAGGTCCAGACCTCCACAGGGGGCGGCTGACGTGACGCTACCTGTGGTGGCCACGTACAGACGGTTTCTGCAGGTGGACAAACCTGCCACATGAGTTCATTTAAGAGAACGACAGTTCTGTTTGTACATTTTTTTATCTTTTAATCAGCTCCTCATCCTTTTCTCTCGTCTTCCAGCTCTCGTCCTTTAATGTCGTCTGAAGCTCTGGCTCTCATCACACTGGTATTCTCACCACCCATTAAATAGAGCAGGAATAAAAACCAGCATGTGTAGCCCACCAATCCGATTACCACATAAGCCTCAAATCCCTGAGCCACAAACACCTCAAACTCCCGTCTCATCCCCCGTCACTGTTCGTGTTTATTCCTGAAGACATCCCGGTGTCAGCGTCGTGTCGGGACGAGAGCGACGAACTCTGACATCTGAGTCTCAGCTCACGTCATGAAATCACACAAGGTCACTTCATCCTACATGAAGTCAATAAATGTCACGCAGGTATTGTTTATTTTAGTATCAGAGCATCTGACAAGGACACACACACACACACACACACACACACAGCTCAGACACTGGTTTAGTGTCGTCTGTATACACTGCTATTCTCTCCACGGTCACTAGGGGGCAGCAAGGTTAACCATGGATGAAAGAGTGAATTAATAAATGAATAGAAGCAAGTTTTTAATGGACTTATAATATATTGAATAATACAAATCACAAAATACTTCCTCTTTATCTGGTTCAGTTTTCTTTTCTCCCTCTTAAGAAAAATGAAAATGAAAGTTTTCATTCATTCATTATCAACAGCATCAACAAGAGGCCATTCATCCCATTTTCAGGATCCCAACAAAAGGTTGGAAGATGAAAAAAGGTGCTTCAGTTTACAGCTGGTCTCAGGGTCGGGTCCTGGTCCAGGTCCTGGTCCAGGTCGAGCTAAGTCTCTGTGGCGTCATGAATTTATTACTGTTCTTATTGTTTGAATGTGTGTAGTCGTAAAGTTTTAGGTTAACTGGACCCAAATGCAAAATGCAGCAACCACAGCAGAGTTCTTGCAATAAACATATTTATTAAATAACGCCAACAACAACAAAAAAGACTCACTGAACTGGTAAAAACAGAAATCCAAACTGGGGACGTGAGACGAACAACGTCCATGAACAAAAGTCTGAACGCAGGAGAATCCATGAGGGAAACACGAGGAGGAACCAGGGAAGAACCGACAAAGACACCAGGAAGCACTAAAGACTAAATACATACAAGGGCAGCAGGTAACGAGACACAGGTGGAACACATTAGGGCGGGGCAGACACACAAGGAAAGCTACTTCAAAATAAAACAGGAAACAAATGTCCGAACATAAAGACTCCCATCAGGGCGGGGCCATGAGAGTATTCTCATTCTTTCTATTCATTGTAAGATTTAATAACAAAATGCAGTTACTTAGGAACTTGTTTTAAAAGGTTCAGCAGGTAGAGCGGGTCGTCCACTAATCAGAAGGTCGGTGGTTCGATTCCCGGATCCTCCGGTCTGTATTTCGGAGCGTCCTTGGGCAAGATACTGAACCGTGAATTGCACCTGACGTATCATCAGTGTGTGAGTCTTTACAAGTGCAGAACCATTTACCATTAAACATGTGACATCTGGACATCGTGCTCAGAGTGTGTGTGAGCACGACTCATTCACCTGGCGCGTATCTCACCTGTCAGTTCATCTATTCTTTCTGTAGCGTCACTGTTTGTGTAGCTAGTGTTGGTTGTTGTGTCGGTCTTTGTTAGTAGCTGTGTAGTTATAAAGTCGTTTAACGTACTTTCAGTCACTTAATGTATCTTCTCTTTGTTGTTGCTTTGTCTAATTTCCTCCTAAAGTCGGTTTGTGCTCGTCAGACACTCGGGACTGATCACCAGAGGAGCGGTTGTTAGTTTTATTGTGCTGAGTCTGAACTTACAGCCCGGGCGGATAATTAAAACGCTTCAGCCTGATAATTCTGAGTAACGCTGTATTTCCTCGAACTGAGCAAAAACCTTCACTACAATTTGTGTATGTACATCTCTATATACTGTATATACATGTGTACTGTAACTATCTATGTATCTGTGAGAAACCGCCAATGCCAAAACTCAATACTTACATATGTGCATACTATTATACATATACATACATGTATCCATGCATTTACACACATACAGTTATGCATGTACATACATATATATATATATTCATAAACACATGCATAATATGAGTATGAGGGTATATGAGTGTGAGAATATATGAACATATACAGTATATATGCACATGCATGATAGTATATATGTATGTGAATGTGAAGTATTCAGTTTTGGCGTTGGCGGCTTCTCATATCGATCTGTGACTTCTGTATAGTGGTAAGAGACATACATGAACATATACTGTACACTATACATGTCATACCGTTTATACACTGCAGTCATGTATGAGACTTTCTTGTTTGGCTTGAGGGACGTAATATTTTGCCAGCTGGGAGCTTCGGCTCTATTCCACTCCCATTTGGCACAAAACACAAGTTCATCGTCATTATCACCGAGATGCACAACATGCGAATCCAGCACAGAAAGTCTGAAGTCATCATCGCTCTCGCTCCTCGCTCTAACTGTCAGTCCAGACGTCACGTGGTTTGTTTGGCTGTAAAAACAGGACTCAGTGTTTCTGCAGCACAATCACTTCAAGTAAAATTAATCACCTACTAAACTAAAGTTTGTCCTCAACAACCACAAAGTCTGTCTCTCCTCCACACTCTCTCTCTCTCCTCTACGTCTTCACTCTCTCTCATCCTCTTTCCCAGATGACTGACAGCTGTAATAAAGGCTCGTCTGCTCCTTTCTATTGTTCCCGTGGACTTCATTACCATAACCACTCTCTATCTGTTCTCCCCATTAAAAACACAAACAACTTCTAACTGCCTTCCTTCATTTAAACCAGTCATACATTTTACAAGCTCAGTAAACCCTGAGATAAACCTGGGAAGCTCTTAAGAAAACCAACACAATGCGACAGACACCACAAGAAATGTATGCAAACATCTGACTTCTGCAGACAGTGAGTCACATATAAATGAAGTATTAGTGATGCAGACTGGGGGGCTGAGAGGTTCGGTTACTGTTGGACTAAACGCAGCGGCGGTGAAGCCTGAGTGTGAGAGGCTGCGGCACGCTGGGTTCAGATCCTGTCAGCCGAAAATAAAAATATGACTGAAGGATGGTCAACACTTCCTCTCTGCTGTGATACACTGATACTGGAGATTGTGTCAGCTGGTGAACCTGTGGACCGACCCTGACAGATGAAAAATGAACCTGAATCCAATTTTTCATGTCCATGTTGGAGCTGGAGCGTTTTTTTTTGTCTAGGCCTTTGTAATATTTCCAGACTTTGTTTGCAAGGGCAGAGGAGGCAAGACAGGAAACAATTCACCTTGTTGTCTGTTCCTGGTTGGGCGCCAAAAATATTTGGGCTTCAGTACAGAAGGAAGAGCTCAGTTAGCCTTCTTGAAAACATTTAAAGTTCCTCCAGTCATGTTTTAAACTCTGTAAAAATCTTCTGCTGTGATTCATATTTAGTTTAACATGTTTTCACACATTAAACCGAGTCTGAAGCTCATCTACTCTCACTTCCTGGTTGAGAAATCTGGATCAGGCCTTGAGCCCCGCCCACCACCTGCTGGCTCCAGGTGGACAGGTGAGAGAGCAGAGAGCATCAAGATGGTTAGAGGAGGAAACATGAGAGAGACTCAGCCACATGTTTGAGCCTCAGTCAGACCCAGACTCAGAGGAGGAGTCTGAGACCAGAACCAGAGACTAGCACACGGGTCAGAACGGTTAGTGTAGTTAGCATCTTTTCAACTGTTAGCATAGTTAGCATCTTCCAGAACGGTGAGAGTCGTTAGCATCTTTTATTTGTTTGTTAGCTTGTAACTGGCAGTGGCTGATGGCTTAGTGGTTGTGCTAATGCTAACTCTCTCTCTCTCTGTACTGTATTTAGCCCCGCCCCCTGTCCCTAAAAGTTGACAGGATCGTCTCTTTAGGTCTGTGACGTATAAAACACTTGATGAAAATGGTCACTGGTCATAATAAATCCAAAATATCTGGAGAAATATCTCATGACTCTGAAATTAGCTTCAAATCTATGGAGCGTTTTAGCGTCTTTCAGCTCATTGTTTTGTATTTATGGCCCAAAACGTTTAATTCTGATTCACTAACACCAACCTGATTTCCAGCAGCAGGCAACTGTTTTCAGCTCTGATAAACCCCATTATATACTACCAACACTTGCACACTAATTAGCTGCTGCTGGCGTACACAGTAAAGCTTTTAGTAGCTAAAGAGATATTTCCCTCTGATGTTAGTAACAATTCATTCCCCGGGAGTGACACATGATGCTGCACTTTGTACTTCAAGGATAAATCCCATGAAAGACCAAACAAGTCTGTCTGTGGCTCGCAGCCTCGACCCGAGACATTAAAATTAAAAAGTATTCACAAATATATCATTTCTATCATTTTTAAAGAAAGTTGAGTAACACTTTCATAAAAACAGCTGAGCTCTGTAGGTTTTACCAGACATTACTGAAACAGGACTTCTAGTGTATTTGTTGGGGACTATTTTCTGCTGTGGATGAATACACATTTAGTGCAAGCAAGATGGTGTTTGTGGGATTCACTTGTTTGTTTCTTGGAGTTTATGTACCTCAATGCAAAGTGTTACCATGGAATTTCCTGATGTTAAAGAACAAGAAATATAAATGTATATATAAATATATAATAATATAATTACTACAGGGACAGAAAAATGTCACATGACACTAATGAGAAACGGAACAAGTGATACAAAGCCTGAAGGGTTAAGGGTACAGCCTGTTCACTGCTTCACTTGCCGACCAGATCAAATGGGACTTACTGACTCAGTACTTAGTCTAAAATCAAAGCGTTCGTCAGAACAGGAAAATCTCTGACTCCAGACTGATCAATATGCAGCCTCAGGCTCACTCGGGTCTAAATATACCATGTTTCTGAAAAGAGTTTCTCCAGAACGAAGTGTAGCTCACAAGATGATCTAAACTTTGTTTGCTGATCAGGAGCGTTCCTTTACAGCAGTGCTGAACCGTCAGTGCTACAGCTAGGCCTTATTGACATATCCTCCACATTGTTAGCTCAGATTCAGCTGTTCATTTTACAGAAACCATGACAACAACAGTAAAATTAAGTGAGATTTACCGACATTGTAAACCAGCAAGAGGAGAAACTTTTATTCTTGTTTTGAGATGAGAGGAGTGATATCACTAGCTCAGCTAGCTACTTAGCATGCTAACTTCAGTAGAAGAAAAGACGTGATAGAGACAGGAGTTAACAATGCTGTTTGTTTCCACCTCTGGACACAGCTGTTGGTGAATAAAGGAATGAAGTTTGATGCTAAACTCACATTTCTTCTAGATTGGTAAGTAAACAGCTGCTAATGCTAACGTTAGATATGTAGCAATAGCATAATGAATGTGTGTAAATTTTAAATGAGCTATTTGTAAGTTTTGCTATTGCTACATAGCTAACGTTAGCATTAACAGCTGTTTACTCACCAGTCTTTCCAAGAGCTCCAGGTTATTCTACAGTCTAGAGTCTGGTGCTACCTGAGTGTTTCTAATAAAATATACACAGTGCATATGTTACAAACCTCAAACATCAAAGAATGTGTTCAGAGCGTGGACCCAGGTTGTACAGGGGTGGGGGGTTGGTGTGTGTGTGTGTGTGTGTGTGTGTGTGTGTGTGTGTGTACGTGGGGGGGTACCTTTCTTAGCCCTGCAGCTCTCTGAGACATTTCCTCGCTCTGACCCTGACCAGTCAGTGAAAGGCTGCGAGTCGTTGCTGCTGAGCAGAGGATCTGTTGCTGCTGATTCGCTGCCCGGAGCGTGGTGGTCGAGATCATTTTCACACAGCGGATTAGAGAGAAGGTCATTGTTAAATCCTTCACAGACTGAAAACTGGCCAGAAATCTTCTCAGGGGCTGAGAGGCTGAAACTGGCCTGAACATGGGATTGACCAGTTGCCAGTGTGAAAGCAGAACTAAGATCTCAACTGCTTTAAAGCTGAACTGATAATAAAATTCATTTTTGTATCCTCAGTGTTTGTTTTTTGACATGAACTTTTGGTTCCAGGTGATTTGACTAGTGTAATACCTGTGTGGGTGGGACTAATTAGTTCAATATATCACTTTAATTCCAAAAGCCACACAGACAGTTAATCTCCTGGGAGACACTGTTATGATCTGAAATCACGCCCTCATTTATTCAGTCACTGTGTTGGAGACAGTTTCATCAGCAGTGAGCGGTGTAACACCCAGCTTTGACAGCGCTGCACCTTTAAAGGTGTGTGTTACAGTACGATGTCTGCAGGTGGTGCTTACACAGCTCTACGCAGCCCTCTACAGGACTGTGGCCGATGTGACGTCACAACATGCTGCTTGAAGACTGTGCAGTTTTACTGTCTGCACCATCCAAGAGTTGAAGCTTTTTAAAGAACTGAAGCAGAGGAAGAACCCAGTGATCGTGGTTTATCATGGTTTTATGCTTTTGCTTCACCAGTCTATAAAAAGCTATGAGGGGAGGGAGAGAAGTTCATCCTGAGGCCTCAGTTATATCTGTTTCTATCCTGCGCAAACGCACTACGAATCAAATCAAAATGGTGAAATCCATGCAAGAAGAATAACAACACAGATGTCCTTGTATTCAGCGTCCATGTTTGTTTTCAAGCTTAGTCACAGTTAGTATCCTCGTCAGTAACGTTAATGTCACGAACCTGTACTCTCCTCGGGGTCAGTCGGCACAAAGATACCAGTTGACATGTCTGTATGTCTGCACACAGCCTGTATTCAGAAACTGAGCCTTAAAACCAGCCGTCTGGAGTGATGTCACAACAAAGCAGTCACCAAGCCCCGCCCACCTGGACCCACCATCCAAACCTTTACAGGATTTGGTTTCTCTGAGTGTTTTTACCTGAAATCTGCTTTATTTTTATTGGATCACTCAGAAAACAGTCAGCCAATCAGAAGAGAGGCTCAGAGCCTCCTCTCTTCTGATTGGATCACCGACCTGTTGTTACTAGAGCTGCAGAGAGAAGCCTGAGAGAGGAGATGTAAAACTACACTGAGATGGTTCTTAAAACCACAAATATATCTTCTTATGGGTCAACACTTCAAATACAACAGGAAAAAATGTAATATATGGAGCTTCAGACACTATTTCCACAAAACCAAAACCTTTTTCTTCTTCTTCCTAAAACAAATTCCAGTTCAACAGACTTATTTCATGTAACCGTACTCCATGTTATGTCACGACGCCACTGACCTGAGAGCACGGTGAATATCGCCGCGAAGGCGTTGAGCTTGAGGCCGTCGATGACGTTGCCGAAGTGACACACCTCTACGGACATGAGGATGCCCCCGGTGGCCAGCAGGAGGATGTACAGGCACTCTGCAACGATGCACAGCCACAGCACTCCTGAGGAGAGAGGTGAAGAGTAAAGAGGAGGGAAAAAATGACATGAAGACATATTTATGTTGTGGGTGTGGGGATGAGCACGGTTCAGTGAATGATGGTGGGGGTGTGGAGAGAGGGAGCGAGAGAGAGGAGCGATGGGGGTTGAGAAAAAATATAGGTAAGCAAGGGCGAAGGGAGAGGACAGGGACGAGGCGAGGAGGAGGAGGAGGAGGAGGGGAAGAGGATGAGCCTGGAAAGGTGGAGCAGTGACCCCGTCACCCATATGATTAACCTTCACAGTCAGAGGAAGGATATACGAGCCTCCGCGAGCCGCACAGCAGCCGGAGCTCGTGGCAGAACGTACGTGGTGCAACGAAATATCAATGGATTTAAAATCCTCTAAATGTAAGCTGTGGTGTAATTACTTATATCACCCAAGGGCAGGTAGTTATTATGTGGTTAATTAATCACAATGTGGACTGGAGTAATATGCCTAAAATATCCCTGTATGAATTATGAATGGAGTTACATCCTTCAGCTGAAAAAAAAACCTTTTTTATCTGCTTCAAATTGAATTTAGTTTAAATGTTCAATTAAATTGAGAGTGAGAGGGAGGAGAGCATCAGGCTGAATGTTATTAGAACTTTAAGGCTTTAAACCGGCTGCAGTTAAGTGCATTTATAGAGTTTCCCCTCATTTTGCTTTGATATGTAATATTTTAATCATGTGATGTCAGCGTGCGGCGGAGCAGCGGAAACTCTCTGTACGACAGTGTTAAAGCCCGGCGTCTGAAGATCTCTTCAGGAAACACCAACATGGAGTGGCCCGGTTCCAGACATCTTCATCATCTGCCCACGTCTTTGTTTCCACAGTCGCAAGAAGAACGAAGCCCATCAGAGGTTTGTCGGCAGGATTAAAGGATAAAGATGTTTTTTTTCTTTACTTTCCTTTTCGGCCACAAATCCCATGAAAAGAACCAAAATCATGTGTCAGTGTCTGACTTCTGGAGCCTGTCTGTGGCTCACTGGATTAAAAAAATGCCTCAGGTTCTTTCTTTGAAGAACTTGGAACTGTAGTTTTTAACACAACATTGTGTGTAGAAGAGCGGTTTCTGAAGCTCAGAGTGAGCGGCTCCACCGTTGCCATCTTGGCAGTTTCTGACTCCGCCCCCTAACTCCCAGTTAATCCAAAAATGGTCAAAGAGGAGGGGCGTGTGTGGAGCCGAGACTTCGTTGCTTAAACTGTTTCTGGCAAGCATGAGCTCACCCACCTGTCACTCAAAGAGGCCACGCCCTCAATCCTCCATAACTTTACTCCTTAATAAAATGTAAACAGGTGAGTTATATAAACAGGTGTCATGAAGGAGGAAATTAGCTCTAGAGACCAAAACAGTTTTTGTACCAGGCTGTAAACATGTTTATTTCTGCTGTAAAGTTGGACATTTTAACATGGGAGTCTATGGGGACTGACTCACTGTTGGAGCCAGACTCTAGTGGTCGTTAGAGGAACTGCAGCTTCAGGTTCTTCATTGTTGGAGGCTGATCAGGGTTTTTCCTGCATAGAGAATTGCCTCCGACAAATTTCGTGCCTCCTCCGCCTCCCGCCAAGCACACCCAGCTTTATGAAAAGTTTCCATAAATTACCGTTACATCCCATCGTGTATGTTTTTTTGTTTTCTTTGCAGAAATGTCTCAAATCACAGATTATTTTAAAGAGAGTTTGCGAGGAGGAGAATTGCGAGGACAGGTGAAACAGTACGGTACCACCCCCGCCTCATTTACAACCAGGAAAAACCCTGTTGATGAAAAAAGATACAGGTTGTTTTAAATTGACTCTGAGATATAAAAAAGTCTCAAAGCGACAGTTTACACTTATCTACTTTCTTTGAGAGAGTTTTATCCCATAAAACCACAACTTGTTGTTTTTACACTTGGGCTTTTAATGGATTAAGGAAATGAGATGAAGTGTTAATTAGAGCTTTAGATGAGCTAGTAGATGGATTTTATTCCCTTTGCCAGCTGTTTCCTGGTTTCCAGTCTTTACACTCATCACCACCTGAGCTTGCAAATAAGCACATCTCAAAGGAATCCTCCAAATATTCTTTTAAATCAATCCATTACAGGGATTGATACGAGAAACAGCTGACGTGACTCAGACTGAGCGATAAGGTGAGAGTGAAATGACAGCAGTCTGATGTTCAGGCAGCTGATTAGAGACCAGCAGGCGAGGAGGTGATTGATTTATTGAGACTCCACTTAACTTATTACCCACCAGTGAAAGTGATCATTTAAACCACAGCTCTGTTGTGTCGCTCCATCAACAACTATTGATCCTGCCACCAACACTCTAATGAGGATGATTTAACCACAGCTCGTTAACTTCGTTGCTTAAGATATAGAAGAGGACGATTAGTTTGTTTTGGGGGGGAGGGGGCGCTAGAAACATGACGGACACGTTCATGGCACTGAGCCCAGAGATTAAAGGACACAAGATGCTCCAACAGGAGAAGGGGGGGAAGTGAACAACAGGACGGCACTTCAGTGAGAAGATGGACGAGTACGACAGCTCTTAGTGAACTAATTACTTCATTAATTCTGATCATCTACCATATTTATAATAATGCAATTATATATCATTATTAATAATACACAACTGTGGTCCTGACACTGCAGGAGCGTGATATTTCCTGATCTTATATTAGCAACTTTAAATTATTGAATTATAGCAGCAGGGAAATTTGTATTAAATTATTACATGTTATTTCTCTCTCTCTCTCTCTCTCTCTCTCTCGCAGGGGTCGTTCACTTTCCTTGTTATTGTTTAATATTGTATAAAAGATATGAACAGTATGCAGTGTAATCTTGTATTTGGGCGGAATAAACCTTTAAAACTAAACGCACCTGGACAAAAAACAAGTAGTAATTGGAAGTGCTCCGGTTGGCTGGCATGAAAACCTAAAGTCCTAGAAGTGCGGTCCTGAAACTGCAGGAACATACAACTGGAGAAACCTCCTGGCAGCGTTTCACCACAGTGACAAAAGCTCTTAACTGTCGACTCCAGTCAAAGTGGTCACCGCAGCACTAAGCAGCTTAGTTAGAGAGCAATCCGAAAAACAGCCTCTACGACCAAAGAGCCGAGGGTTTGTTCGGGCCCGGAGATGACGGACCTGTAAGAGGTTTGTTTTTCAGCCTCTCGTGACTCTTCCACCTCCGTCAGCTGCAACTTGGTCTTTTTATAAAATGGACGGAGCCTCGCTGCTTTAATCTCTGCACAAATGACCCAGTGTTGTGTGTGTCTCTTCTGCACCAGGGAGATTGCATTGCATTGCCACATGCTCATAAATAAGTGCATTTCTCCACGTCACTGACGATGATGTTTGTGTGCAACAATATTTTACATAAATATTTTCTTACCTCTTTCATTCGAAGGTGCAACATAAAGGAAACTTCTGCATTTCTCACCTGGAAGAGACGGAAACATGAGACACTGAGATCTGAGACTCTTCATCTGTCATCCATATTATTTCTGTCTTTTTTTTTTTTGTCTCACAAAATTCAAAATTCACAATTTGATCCAATCTGTGGAGGGATTTCATTTCCGTGTTTGTGCAATGACAAGGTGGAGCAGTGAGGATGACCAAAGATTCAAATGCTTGTGAGGAGACAGATCCACATCAGGGGGACCAGGCAGTTTTTATGAGACATTAAAATCAGGCTACAATGATGAGTTGATTAATCAAAGTTAATTGATAATTAATAATTAGCATCGTGTCTGGTTTCAGCTTCTCAAACGTGAATATTTTCTGCTTTTCTCAGTCATGTCAAATTTCATATATTTGGATTACTGGTGAGACAAAACAAGAAATCTGAAAATGTCTTGTTGTGTTCTGACATTTTATGGAGCTCAGTTTACTGCGTCTAAAGATCCACAAACACCTGTTTATCTAAGAGCAGGTGTTTAGGTTTGATCTTTTTCTGATGTAATAAATGTTTCAAATCCATTTCGGATGTTAATCATGAAACTCCAGATTGTGTTAAATCAGCTTTCTGGTGTTAAAAAGGACTTTGACTCTGGTTTTGTGGGTTACTGGATCGACGTGACGCACAGCTCGCGCGCCCCGCTGCGCTCCGGTCCCAGCCGGTGCCGCTCCGAGGGAACTCACCGGTCATGTTGATGTTCTGCTCGCAGGAGAACCAGATCCCGGTGTGAAACTTCCTCATCACGTACTTGTCCTCCCCGGTCTCCCAGATGTACTGCACCAGCCGCGTGTCGTTGATGTTGGAGCTGTTGAACCGGATGCAGAAGGACTGTCTGGTGGTGCCCGGCCCGGTGCAGAACGGCTTCACCACCTTCCGCGTCCCCTCGCACCAGTAGCTGGTGGTGAGCGCGGACACGGCCAGGAACAGGGACAGGAAGTTCAAGGTGAGAGCCAGCGACGCTCTCCGCCGCCGGTCGATCCCCATAGCGGCGACCGGAGGACCGAACTTAATCCCTCGCCTTGTATGACACCGGATTGTGGCGACTTCTCCTCCTCAAACCCTCATAATCCGGTTATTCCGTTAACGTGTCCGCGGCCAATTACCGCGGCGCGTCTGGTCCGAGCTGCGGCTCCACTCCTCTCACATCTGCCGCTCAGCGCAGCCCACTCTCATTTTGTAGCTGCCCCCCCACACCCGCCTCTTACACCCCCCCTCACACACACACACACACACACACACACACACACACACACACACACACACACACACACACACAGCGGAGCTCCTGTGGTCCTCCATGGATCCTTTTCTGTCTTTTAAATAAAACATCTAAACAAAATCTGTCATGAATAAAATGTTAAATATAAATAAAAAAATATTTAATAGAAATTTAATTACATTCCAGCACGTGAACAAACACTGATTAATTATTTAAAATACGTTTTAAAGGGCCATTCCTTCAATTTAGTCTAAAACTTAGAGGACTGGCAAAATGGCAGGCCACCAGGCAAATGTTTGGGGGGCAGGGGCGGATCATGAGGGGCATTGGCCCCAGCTGAAATCTGAAGTGCCCCTGTCCTGCCACTGGTCACCTGACTCTTCACTTTAAACACTTTTGTAACTGTAGTGGTCACATGGAGAAGGATGATTCTGATTCTGACTCTCATCATTTCTGCTGCGAATCTACAATTAAAACCGTCTGAGATGAAGAAGATGATGTCATCGAAATCATTTTGAAGGAGCCAGGGCCAATGGGAAAAGTCCAACACTCAGGCGACCAATGGTGTAACTTCTTCACTCACTCACCCAAAAACACTCGCTCCCTCTCCGCAGTTTTACTTTAAATTTTAAACCAAGACAGTGGATCGGTCCCAACATTTAAAACATTCCTGCATAAATACATGATTGATTTTTAGGCCATAACACCTGGGACCTCTACAGACCCCCCCCCCCCCCACACACACACACACACACACACACACACACACACACATGAAAGGACGAAAGGAGAGAAAGAATATTAAGTGAAAGTTCATCACAGAAACCTGACAGATATCACCTCCGTGTAACAGCCGCCAGGGGAATCACTCTGCTGGAGTCAGGGGTCAGGGTCAGAGGAATCTGTGTGAGTGTGTGTGTGTGTGTGTGTGTGTGTGTGTGTGTGTGTGTGTGTTGGGGGGGGCATCAGGTGTTAACGGACACGTTCAGTTCACTGTTCACTAAAACCATGTTCAGTGAAGGCAACACTGGGTGTGAAAACATCCAGTCTGTCCCTGGTCTGGTTTTAGCCAGTATTCTGCTTGTGTGTGTGTGTGTGTGTGTGTGTGTGTGTGTGTGTGTGTGTGTGTGTGTGTGTGTGTGTGTGTGTGTGTGTGTGTGTGATGGAGGCTGTTGAACTGCAAACGTTTGTCCCCTGAGATGAAAAGTCATCATTCTTCCCTCCTTGCCCTCCCCCTTCTTCTGACCTACAGCACTCCATTACACACACACACACACACACACACACGCACACACACACACACACACACACACACACACACACCTACACACACGCAGACTATTGTACCCCCAGAAGTGATACAATACGATCATTCAATCTTCACATTCGTCGAACTATAATCATCATAATTAATATCAGTCATGTGTTCACTGCCCCTGCTTCACATCCGATATATCCCTATCACTGTGTGTGTGTGTGTGTGTGTGTGTGTGTGTGTGTGTGTGTGTGTGTGTGTGTGTGTGTGTGTGTGTCTCCCACGGGGCCCCACAGATAATAAATAGTGTGTTGCAGTGTCCACGGAGCTTCACTCTGTTTGATCCTCTTCCTCAGGCCTGTTCCCCTGATCTCCAGCTCTCTGTCTCCGTCAGGTTGATCCATGGTGCTGCTGCAGGAGCGACAGGGAGGACCCAGTCTGACTGGAGCCTCACTGAGGGGCCGAGGGCCGAGGGCCGAGGGCCGCTGCCGCTGCCGCTGCCGCTGCTGCTGCTTCACTCGCCTTCTTCCCCGAAGCCTCAGAAGAAGAACTGAAGGACGAGCAGCGGCGGTGGATTCTGGTCACGTGTGATGACCTTGATAAGAGCTCTCAGGTGTCTCATGTGCTGCCTGTGGTTATGAATATGTGAGGAGGCTGGTTGATAATGTTTAGATGTGATTTATTTGTACACATTTACATTTCTATCTTTCAGTGGGAAGTTGACAAAGTGCCGCGCCGTTCACATGATGAAGCTGCAGGACGGTCACGAGCTGAGGTTAGTCCACATTTCTACACTGAGGATGTTTTATTTTGAAGGACGCAGGAATACAGATTTTTTCTTTGTCCTTTGTAACAATCATATTTCATATTCCAGACATCACGGCACATTCAGGTGAGCACATCAGTCAGTGGTGCATTTATATACACTGAACATATCATATATATAATATATAATATAAACACAACAATTTAGTTTTTTCTCTCATTTTTCATCAGTTGAAATAAAAGATCTGAAACGTCTGTCCCTTAAATTTTGTTCGCGTGTGTTTAAATCTGTGTTAGTGAGTCAAGATCATCGTCCACCTGACAGGTGCTGATTACACAGCATGATTATTGCACAGGTGTGATCTGGGTTGGCCACAATAAAAGGCCAATTTAAAATGCGCAGTTTTATTTTGAAAAGTAGAATCACCGCCTCGTGGTTGTTTCCTCCACCAACGTTACGGTAAATATGGTCACAGTCTCTCCTTCCTGAGTTACAGTGTTGAATAATGGACGGAACATTATGATGTCACGGTGACGTTGACCTTTGACCTTTTTGGATATAAACTGTCGTCCCTTCATTTTATCCTTTATAGACATCTGAGTTAAATTGTGTCGTAATTAGTGAATGAATTTGTGAGTTATGACCAAAAACATGATCTGTGAAGTCACGTGACAGAGACTGTGGCGAATCAGTGAAGGAAACGTAACGGGCAGATAAGACTCAATCAGGGAGCGACCATGAGCGTCTACGTCATCGTTTCAAAAGGTCTCAACTCAACCCTGGAGTTTGCAAACTAAAACAGATCCACCGGTGTTTCCAAATGTCTCTGGTTGGTCGCCACTGTCGCTTTAAAGCTGACCCTGGGATTTAAACCTGCAACCTTTGTTCTCTGAACGCCTCATCCTTGTTGACATAGGGGCATCGAAGAAGGAGGGGAATAATTGACACGATTCTATTACGACAACGATAATATTTGATTAATGATTAATTACAGCTACATACACCAGTTTTATATAGTGGTCCATTGTAACACATGTCAGAGGCAGATTTAAATAATGAGGATAATAACAGTAAAGGTAATGATGTTTTATAGTCGGGGGGTGTCACAATGTTCTGGACTCAATTTTCTTCAATTATCTAACAGGCTCATTTGAATCAAGCCTCAGTCTATGTGGCTATAAAACACCTTCATGTTCATTTAGCTGATTGAATTTTACACTCGTTACTCACACATCTGCAAAACAGATTCCAACGAGGAATATAAAGAAATCTGTTGTGTTGTTTCTGTTTGATTAAAGCCGCCTGACAGGAAGTGAAATATTCATCCGAGTGTGATCAAGGCAGGTGAGTCACTTCCTTCCTTTCCTCTTCTCTCGTTCCCTCTCTCTCTCTCTCTCTCTCTCTCTCTCTCTCTGTTGATTCATGTCTTTGTGAATGAGTCTGAGCTGTAACTAACACACAGACTGTGACAAACGCTGGCAGACGACTCATCCCTCTCGCTCCTGAAACGCAGTCATTTACATAACTACTCTCTCTCTCTCACACACACATGTAATGTACACACACACACACACACACACACACACACACACACACACACATACAGCAGTGGAGGCAGGCCCAACCTCTACTTTATTAGAGACATGATCAGAATATATAAAAGAGTACAGCATATGTAAGACAGACTAACTATAGCTTGTTCGGCTAACATTAGCTTGTTTAGCCTAACATTAGCTTGTTTAGACTAACGATGCTTGTGTAGCCTAACTTTAACTTGTTTAGGCTAACATTAGCTTGTTTACACTAATGTTAGCTTGTTTATGCTAGCATATCGATAGATCATAACATGAGCTTTGTTCTCACAACATTAGCTACAGTCATCGCTGCTCAGTCTGTTAAAATATGACACTGACTTGTTAAATGAACATGTTCACGCTCCGTCGCCTTGTTAGTTTAAACCTCTGCTGTGCACTGACCATGTGGAGGTGTGTGTCTGTATGTTTGCCATCTTGGTATCGAATTTGGTATCAAGTATTATTGAATTTCAATGATGTTGGTACCAACTGCCAAAATTCTTGAGTGTCGTCACATCCCTAGAGTATATCATGCAAAATTATGCATTTATTTCCACAAACCATACGTCCTATTCATGGTCATGTGATGTCGTCTCCCTCTATGGAGGAGGCTCATGTTGCTGTGCTGCCGACCTGCTGTCAGGATGAGCACCGGCGGAGGAACCAGCACCCGTTTTATTTTTGTCTTTTCTGGAACTTTTCCTGCCTCAGTTTTCTGGTTGTGTATCTGTGTATCTCATTGAAGAGGACAAGGCTCGTCACATCCAGTCACCTTCAGCCCTCTGCCGTGCGACACGTCGGCTGACCACTGTCTCTGAGGTTGTGCTCTTATCACTGCCTCCCTGCAGACCCTCGTTATCTCATCTCCTCCATGTTTCCCACCGCTCACGATGTCTGCTCACTCTGGCTGATGATGAGCGCCTGTAATGACTCACGCAGTCTTAATGTGTCTCATTTGGTGAAATGGACAACTGTTTTCAAGGTTGAGAAAGTGCATTTCCAGGGAAGGCTGGTGTGTGAGTGTTTGGTGTGTGTGTGTGTGTGTGTGTGTGTATGTGTGTGCGTGTGTGTGTGTGCATGCTTAAATGTCAACACGGGTATACAAGCTTGTAACGAGTGCGTCCCTGGTTGTGTGTCAGTCTCTCACTCTGTCATTGCTGAATGTCACAGCTCCTCTTCCTAATAAACTGATCCCAGCTCAGGTAGAAACTCATCCTCCCTTAAATGTGATTTACAGCTGACAATAATGTCCCAGAGTGCATCACTGCCTCGTTACCTCCACGGCTAATGGAGACGCTCGCTGCCATCTTCCTCTGAGCTGGTTGGTGGGAGTTAATACTCCTTTTGCCCCGGCTCGGGCTTTTAGAGCTGCAGTTCAACGCATATCGTTAATCAATCCTGAGCGCGCTGCGTTCACTGCTGCTGCGGGCTGCAGGGTGAAAACATCAGCACCGCTTGATGAGTTAATTGTCCTCAGGCATCTCATTATATTACCTAGAGACAAACTAACTCAGAGTTAGTCACAGTTTACATATATAAATACACAACAGACTTTTCTCACTAAACAACTAGCACATCCACTGTAGTTTAACGCTGAAAGCCTGGAGGCTATCAGAGTTTACGCTAACATTAGCGGCTCTTTAGAGCATCATAAGTCCACGATCATTTCAGCTAGACACATGCTGTTTTCATTTTAAACTACAGAAAATCTGCACTTTCCACTTGAGCCACTGACTTCGGTGGATAAACTAATACGAAAAGTTAGAAAACATCTGGATGACGTTACGGTTTGCCCGGCGCATTGTTGCTCTCTCTACAAAAAACAGATAGACTGTAAATCTCAGATAAAATTCAAGGTCCGTTTTTCATTTTTTTCTGGGAAACAAACCCCTGTTATATTGTATAAAGGTCTTGAATGATAATTAGCTGAGGTTGTGCTGATTCTGAATATGTATTGCACTTGGTGAAACCTTTAAAAATGACAACTACAAACAAGAATGTACAATAAGCTAAGCAGCCAAACGTGGTGTGATGTCATAGGCCACAATTAATCAAAATATAATCAAAATCTTAATGTGGCCAAGTGCAATATCTAAATCACAAGAGCTGCATATGTCCCAACATTGTTGAGCATTGTTAGCACCATTAGCGTTGTGGTGCTACAGAGACACCGGGCCTCCCTACCTCACACCACATCACACACCGTACAGTTTTTCCTTTTCATGCATCTAAAATTGATCCAAATGAATCAACTTGAGACTTCATGAGTCCCAACACCCCCTCTGTAACCAACCTGACTAATTACATTTACAGTTACACACACACACACACACACACACACGCTGGTTTTTCTTTGATCACACAGCAGAGAAGTTTCAGGCCACTGAAACATAATGTGATGAAAGATGTTTGTGGTTTTATTGAAATGCTGATGTTGTAAACACATTATGTCTTCAGCTCTTTTTCTGCATTTAAGCAGAAAATGTTAATCATCCTTTATTCGCTACACGTGGAAAACAAATCTGACTGTCAGTAAATGTTTAGCAGATAGTTTAGGCGGGAACATTTTGTGACTTCATTAAAAAAACATTTTGTCATTATGCTGATAATGGGTGGCGTTGTGTTTCCCTCCACACCGGTCTGCTGTTGTAAATTAGTGGAGCACAATAACAGTTTAGTTCAGGTCAGTGAAATACAACATTATATTCAACATGTTTGAATTCTTCCGTTATTTTAAGATCAAACACGACAAGAAAACAAGAGTCTGTGTGTTTTATTCTATAATATAATTTCTTAATCACACTGTAGGTGATGTATTACAGAAACACTGTTGTGTGGGATTCCAGCTCAGTGGACTTTTCAACAAGCTCATTTCTTGGAGAAAGAGCCCCCCCCCCCCTCTTTGCTCTTGTTTTTTGGGAGGAGGTTAAGAGGAGTCTCAGGTGGTGGGTCACACTCGCCAATTATACAGCAGATCGGAGAAGAAGAGGAAAAGCAAGGACAGTCACAGGACTGGGAGGAAAAATCAAAGCCGGGCAGACAGGGACCACTGAGACCACATTATATATATATATATATATATATATATATATATATATATATATATATATATATACACACACACACACACACCAGCTATACAGATATCAACCAGGACCGAGGAGGACGGGATGTAAATGGATTTCTTAGATCAGACCATCTGGCTGCAGGGGGGGGGGGGGGGGTTTGTAGAACCTGCAGATGATAGAAATTGTGCTTTTTTTGTTTATTATATATTATATATGTAATTATTATATATTTCTTGTAATTTTTCATCAATAATTTTATTATCAGCTTTCATTACTGCTGTAGCTTTTACCTGAACCTCCGTTCTTCTTACTGTGAGCTGATCAGCTGATCAATGATTGACCAGCATTTGTTGTTGTGTAGTTGTGTAGATGTGCAGTTGTGTTGTTGTGTTGTGTAGTTGTTGTGTAGTTGTTGCTCTGCAGTGTTTCTCAGGGTTATAAACAGTAGCTCCTGTCATGTGTGGGTCACATGATTCTTCTAAATGCTTCATACTTCACAGGCTCCCTGCAGCAGATGAGATATTATCCAATACGGCAGCTGTGGAGGGTCAATAAGCTTTTAGTTACAGTTCAGTTGCACCGGCCTCAGATTCATGATGGAGTAACATGGAGGCCGCTGCATCAATCTTACTGCTGGTTGGTTAATTCAATTAAACGGAGCGCGCTGTGTTTCCCTTCGGGGAGGAAGACGTTGATGAAAACAAAGAAGGCTTTGACGCAACTGGAATTACAAACAGTTGTTGTTATGTGATTGTTTTTAGTGGAGATCCCGTCAGAGCAGGACTGACCTGTCTCTGTACGGTCAGCTCACCGGTCCGCTGAGTGTTCGGACAGATCGAGTGACAGGGAAGAGATTATTTCTTCTACAGTTAGAGATAAAGACGAGAAAAACGTGTTCATCTGAATACAACAAGCGGGAAGTGAATCGACGGCAGTAAAGGTCACGGGGTCGAGATCAATAGGTTTCCTCCTCCTCCTCAATCTGGCCTTCAGTTGACTGATGAGATGAACTCTCCGCTGAGCTGATACCTCCACACGCAGGTCGTCACTTCTCTGTTTTATGTGTCGCTGTTTTCCAGCAGAGTGAACAGGAAGACACTCCGGACCGTTCGCCTCATCTCACCACGTCAGACCTCGCTGCCTGAGGACGCTCTGTCTCCATCGTCATCCTGCTGCAGGGGCAGAAACGCTCTGACTTCATTGTTCTTCTTTGAACCAATCGTAAACCTTCATGGGCGGCGCTGAGCCCGGGGAAACAGCGACGGTGACCCTGCAAAATAGTGTCGGAGAGGAAGACTCGTACGCTCAGAGAGGCGACTGCGTGATTCATCAAAACGCATCATTTTGAATGTGCGGGCTGCAGCTCCGAGGTTGTTGTTCTTTCCTTTAGCGATGGGCGTTTTGGAAACGATAACAGGCAGGGGAGGCAGTAATGTAGTGACACATCATTATTATTATTTGTAGTATTAATTTTCCATGCCATAGTTTGACATTGACACCCCCCCACACACACACATATATATGATGCTTGCTACTATATTTACGACTGTCATTCGAACACTGCTTGATGTGCGTAGGTGCTGCTCTGTGAGTAAACACTCTTTGCTGTTGCTCGCCAAAAAATGTATTTGTCACCCCGCTGTCCTCACTCACGGTTTCCAAGAAAGAGCGGGAGAGAGTGAGTGAGCGCCTCGCCCACCCCAACCCCCCCAGGGCGGCAACGGGCGGCCGATGGCGGGGATTATTCCCACAGCCTAGAGGCCTATAGTTCCCCTCACTCAGCAGCAGCAGCAGCAGCAGCAGCAGCAGCAGCTGTGTGATGTTCAACACCTCGCTGTTCTTCTGCAGTAAAAAGCAGCCGTCAGCACTTTCAGTCACAGAGGCCCTGAAGCGTCCGGAGGTCGTCGAGCTGATCGCTCCAGTGTTCACTGTCAGTGAAGTGGATGTTTCACTGAGTCACAGTCACACGTGAAGCTGAACTTCCTCAACAGGTTGAGAGCGTCATTCACGTCATCACTGTCGGTAAAATGTGTAAATTAAAGATTTGTTTCAACTACATTTCGAAACAGCGGGTGTTATCAGGCTATTGTCATTTTCTTTTTGTTAAAATGGATCTGAGAGAATAAAAATATTGTTATTGTTGATATTTTAAGTCTCTCGAAGGATCCACCTGTTGGAGGTTGGGAACATACTTCCTGTAACTGGAATCAACCAGGAGGTGATTGTAGTTCAGACGTACTGGGAGAGGAGGAGGAGGGTGGACGTGAGGCTTTAAATGAGAGTATTGAACATGAATGCTTCACTTCTTTTGATTGGATATAATTGTGTCCATTAGACACCCACTTGTTGAAGGTGGTGTTTGTTGCTGAACGTCTCTTTTCACCTCCAGACTGACGCTTAATAACTCTCCTCTTCCCCTGCACGCGTCCGAATGCACCTTTCCTCGCCTCCTCCTAATTACCTCCAGATTGTCTGGACGCCGTCAGACAAGGACACCGAGGAAGTGTCTCGTCTCAGCCCCCCCCCCCCCGTACATCGTGTCTCACCTGGAGATAAACAGAGCGGCTGCAGGCGGCTGAGGACACGCGACACGCTGGGTTATACGATGTGAGTTACAGAGGTGGGGGAGATGGAGATGGAGATTGTGAGGCAGAGAAAAAGGAAATGAGTGAGAGAGGGAACGAGAACGGAGCTGGACTGTGAGTGCAGGTCTGGTCGTCGGTCTGGACTCTGAAGTAAACGACGTGACGGGGGCTGAAGGAGACGCTGGAGTGATGAAGAGATGGACGGAAAAGACGAGTGAAGACAGAAACAGTGACTAAAGAGGAAGAGCTCTTCTTCAGCTCTGGAAACGTCGCGTGATGAAGACGGCGCTGACGTGTCTCGGGGGACAGACTGAAAGGACTGAGGTGCATCAGACACGTGACGGCCGAGAGATTTTAACTCTGGAGAAATATGAAGTGAATTTGAATGGTTTGAAAAACCTCTGTGGAACAGACAGTTCTGTCAGTCAAGCGAGGCGACGTCCCCGTGGGGCCGACCTTACTGCACCACACGGGGGCAGAGGTCAGCGTCAGGATCCGTCCAGAATGATCCAAGTTACAGTGAAAATACTAAATAAGGAGAGAAACGTAATTCAGCATAAAATAAAACCGACTTCACGCAGCTTCATATGTTCTCGTCATTAGTTCACACAGTAAGAACAATTTCACATTTCATAAACAGAAATAATTGTGTTTGTTTCCTTCAGCATCGTTTAATATCCTTATTATTTATTGAGTCATTCTGTAAGTGTTTCATACTATTTTAATATTTAATAGTCACAGTGTTGGAGCCTGTGGAGCCTCATTAAGACTCTGGTCCCAATAAACGAAGCTCAGAGTGAAACAGGACTTTACATTAGAGTGACTGTACTAAAGTAAATGATGCTTGTTTTTACTTCTTCTTTCTTCTCTGTGTCTGATGGAGGAAACAGTGTTTTTTTCTTTTTTAATGCAAACTGATGAAGGGGCGTGGCTTCATGCATCTAATTGTGGGAGTGGAAATGAGGCTCATGCACATCCAGCTAGCTAACTTTTTTAATTTATTTTTGTAGTTGTTTTTCCGTTGAATTGTATTTAAAGTTCAAGACAGTGTTTTTGTTTTTTTTTTAAAGTTGAATAAATGCCTGGTGTTTCCAAAGTCAGTGAGTAATCGTGATAAATAATGATGATTATGATTTTGATTGTAATAAAAATGCAAATAAAGTCCGTAGCCCCCGAGCAGGTAACATAAAACAAAAAACATTACAAGTCACAATTCACTACTACAAATATAAAGTACACAAATAAAAAAGACAAATTCACCTTTTACCTGCACAGAACCTCGTCGTGACCGATTCTACAGACAACTAGGAATGTGAACGTCTCCCTGCCTCCACCAGGTTTTCATAAAGACTTACAGCAGATATCAATCATCCACAGATAACTTGCTCTAAGCTCTGTAAGTCTGTTTAACGGCGAATGTAAAATACGTCTGTGTTGTGATCAGCCTCGTGAAATGTTTCCCACAGTGTCTCGTCTCATAAATCTGCTTCATGAAGCTCCTCTCAGTCCTAACGAGAACGAAACAGCCCGAGGAAGCGGAGGACTGATCGGCCGAGAGCCTGAGAATGATGAAATGTGAAACGTCTTATCTGACCTCGAAAAACCCACATCAGTTGATCTTCATTTTGACACTGCATAACGAGGCTGACACTGTGTCTGGCCCCAGCGCCTCATCCGTCAGAGGGGCTCAGAGTTCATATCAGGGCTGAGATCTCCTGCTTTGATGAGGGGCATGTGTCGCGGGGGCAGGAGCGGACCCCGGGATCTGCCCCCCCCCTCCCCCTCCCGCCTGCAGGACCGAGTCCTGATAAAAGTGTTCCAGTGAAAAGAGAAATTCAGATCAAGTGAAGGGGATTAAAGAGTTAGTGTGTCAGTCCGGGACACACAGCTGTGACTGACAGCGGTTATGTAATCAGCTGACAGCGGACACGGACACGTGTGTGGAAACGGTGTCAGTCACATGATTGTGAGTGATGATGCAGGTCAAGGTCACGGCGGCCACACGGCTCATCCTTCACCTCACAGTCCCTCTCAGCAGCTTCACTGGTTTATATTTGACAGGAGGAAACAAAACGACCTGGACCCGTGTTCACAAAGCATTTTATCTCAGCGCTAAAGTCGCACTAAAAGTTTCTAGCTAAAAGTTTCTAGCTAAAAGTTTTTCTCCTAAAATCCTCTTCACAGCTTTTCGCTAAGGAAAAGTGAAAACTCTTCAAACTCCGTTGCTATGACTACCCATCAATCCTCACGGATGAGCGCTCAGCGATGGAAGATCACAGCGATTGGTTGATGAGAAATCGTCCCGTGCTGGTGGAAACACGTGCGTAACATCCCTCAGTAATAACATTTAAAAACAAAAACACAGAAAAGTGAAGAAATGCAAATGAAATAAAAAGTGATTTGATGCTGTTTACAGACGGAGTGAATTCTCCACAATGCATCTGTTTGATTAGGTTTGTGTCGACCTGAGAGAATTTCATTTTACAACAAAAAAGACAAAGACAGACTAGTTTCAGGTTGTTTATCCAGAGTCAGATAGAATACCAAGCGTCTGTGTGAAGTTTGGAGTAGTGTTTGTTTTGCGAGGTCACACTGACCTTGACCTTTGACCTTTGAGCCACCAAAATCTCCCCAGTTCCTTCTTGAGTCCGAGTGAACGTTTGCACATATCGACTCATTAAAGCTGCGGTCGTATATCGTATCACAGCTGCTCGGCTCGGCATCAGAGCGTGATGCTCATCTGCTGCAGGAGGATTAATCCTGGTTTGTGGAGAACGCCGGACATGAATCTAACGTGTGTTGCTACGTCACGTTTTCTCCGGCGCTGGATGTGAGACACAAACCGAGACAAACAAAAGCAGATTCACCCAAAATCTGTAACGTGATCAAACAGAAAACAGGTTGTGACAGACACGCGGGCAGCAGCAGCTCGGCCGGGGCAGTCGATCACATTTTACCATGTATGGGAGCAGCGGGGGGGTGGGGGGTGGGGGGGGGGTGGCTACAGTAGTGGCTTGGCAGGCGGAGCCGTATTAGTTATGCTGGCTGGTTCTCCATCCCAGCCCACACTGAATTCCCCAGCCGACTGAGCCGAGTGGGGCTCCTGGATGATTGCCTGGGACCTTTCAATTTACCACCCTTCACACCTGGTCCCACGAGGGGGGGAGGGGGTGAGACGAGTAGAGGCTCATAATACCCGTATGAAATTGTGTAATGGTGGATTGCGTGCAGCTTTAATGGCTTTATATACTGCAACATATAATGTAGCTCATTACAGCTCAAACACATATTAGTGGCTCGGCCTGGAGGAGCAGAACCATCCCCAGGTTTTGTTGTACAAACCTCTGGAGCAGCTCGGTGCTTTGTAGCTGATCGCCCTGCACGCTGTTTAACACCAGAGCGCATTAGAGCGTGCTCCCGTGCTCCGCGGCGTGGAGCAGCGGAGATAGAAGAGGCGTAAAGATCTAGGGAATCGCGGCACGATCAGAGAGGCGCTTGCTTCTCCCCTGAAACCATCCGGCACGCCGTACCCCAGGGTTAACTGCTGCTCTGACCTACATACCGCCGCTTAAGCTCGGGAGCACTGGGGCAATTACTGAAAAGAAGATTCCACGGGCACAATGCCTTAATTAGACATGTGGTGTGAACCGGCGGCTGATACCAGTGAAAATGAATCAGAACAGAGAACGTGGCGTCAGGATGGAAGAAAGAGGCGAAGGAGAGCGGGAAAAGCGCAAAGATTAAAAGCCGTGAGAAGGAAGGGGGGAGGTCGTCGGGGGAAAAACTCTCTGGTGTTGTGAACATTTAACTCCAGCTCTGCCGAACTACAGAATTGATTTCCCTCCCTGATAAAAAAGCACCTAGATGCAGGTTATATTTACTGCTGCTGCTCTGAAATGGATTACTTCTGTGATTTCTCTTCACTCTCACACTTTTATACTTTTGATCAATACGTCAAGCTGAATAGAAGTAGGTCAAGATGTTTGCTTCTCCCGTCTCGTCTCTCTGTGTATTAGCTCTCTTTCTCTGAGCTGCTGTTGTGGCCACAATCAATTTGAACCAATCCCACTCAACAGCAGACAGAGAATAATCAGGAGAGCGTTGTGTTGTGTTGTGTTTGACTCGATGGAGGGGAAGCGAAAGACGTGAGGAAGACAGCACTGATCATTCAGACATTTAAAACAACCTACTTGTAGTTGTGACCTCTTCAAAGGTCGAGTTAACGCTCCATTAAGAAGTCGCTTAAAAATAAATAAATAAAAAATATGGTGAGATGTTCAACCATCGGACAGGTTGTACTAGTTCTTACAAGCAGCGTAAACCCATTAAGACCACGTGAGACGTACACGTATAGTATATGATTACGTTGTTTTTAAGACATGCGATTTAAGTTAAGTTGAGTAAAGAGTTTTTTATTTATTAAATACATTACTCAACTCTCAACAGCCCAGGCTTTCATATGCACTTGGGTCCTAGTTGTAATAATATGGTGGTGTAGAGAGTTTACCATCATCACTCCTTGCTGTGCGGAGGCTGGTGTGTCCTGGTAAGGTCCGAGCCGGGAAGCCCGTCAACGCTGTCAAACATCAGGCCGCTTGATGTTACATCGTCCCGAGCCAAAAGGCAACAAATACAAAACAGGGATGAGATGTTTTTAAAGATGGCTCTCTGAGGAAGTCACGGCCCTGTCTGTTGTTTCCTTTGTTTCATCATTTATAGGAACCACCTGCAACACTGAGGACAAACAACATCAAATATGAATGAGCACGAGGCGCTAACACCAGACGCCACAGATTACAGGGAGACTTTAGGAATATTTGATGGAGTCAAGCGAACAGTGTTGATTGACATGACTGATTACACTGGGACGAGAGCTCTGGCCTTTAATCGAATACAGTCCTGATACAGACACTCTGGACACGCAGCCACGTCCTCCCGTCTCTCTCTCTTTGTGCATCCTGGAGGAGGATCAGTGGAAGCGGTGAACAGGTGCGAGCAGGTGCGCTGAGGGGGTTTGATCTCTCCCTCTCTGGCTTCATTCATCTCTCTCTGTCACATCCAGCTGTGGCTTTGTGTCGCTGCCTCATTGTCATTCTGGAGAGACGTCCGTCCTCCAAACTTATCTGAAGTCGGGCTCTTACTCTGATTATACACATCGTTCAGGAAGACGAGCCATCGCCAGCTCCAGCTGCTTGTAGCAGGTGATGGAAAGAAGCATCACACGCACTGATTTAATCTGATACAGGAGATTTAAAACCAATGGAAATACTGATATTTTCAGACTGGAATTTTTTCTTGATGTTGGGCGATATTTTCATACTTTCAGACATCATTGCTTTCAGTTATTAAAACATGGTGCACATAGAGTAACTGCAGAGATCAGGAAGTGCAGCTACGACAACATCCAACGGTGCTAGACACAAAGAGTCAGACAGGTTATAAATAAATCAGTGGTTTAACATGATTATCTTAACGACTTTATGTGGAGGTGAAAGTGTGGTTGAGTACAAGATGCTAACATGCTACGTAGCGATGAGTGGGACCTGCAGAGTGTCAGATAACCCTGAGGAGGTCGGTCGTTACAAGCGGATCAATGATGCAACGTCTATAAATCAGTTTTGTTGTATGAAATAAAACAGGAAAATCAAAACACCTTTTTAAGTGTTTTCATCCTTTATCCTGTATTTTAATTTTAGCATTTTAAAATAAAAATCAAATAACCACTAATTTGTTTTCTAACACATTTCTGAAAGGACAGTCGTTTGTTCTATATCATCACTGATATTGATACTTTGACTTTGACATTGATTCTTAATATTTTTTCGATACCAATTTTATCAAATCCATTTTAACAAAAACAAAATCACAGCAGCTCATTACAGTACAAATCTGAGTTTTACTTAAGTTTTATTTTGAAGCTCGGTCTCTTTAAATTACTCCAACATGTTCGTGTAAATAAACAGCCAATCACCAGCATTATTAGAAGCTTGGTCCAAGCATACTGCATGCTGATTGGTTCACTGACGCTGATGAGATTTAAGTATCTAATGACAAGACACTTTTCAATCCTCAGTTCAGTCCATACACAAAGCGTACTGTACACACACACACACACACAGACACACACACACACACAGACACACACACACACACACACACAGACACACACGTGTGTGTTTGTGTGTGTGTGTGTGTGTGTGTGTTTGTGTGTGTGTGTGTGTGTGTGTTTGTGTGTGTGTGTGTGTGTGTGTATAATATCTCTGACTGGAGCGTCGTCCTGTTCCAGGAGAATCAGGTGATTGAACAAAGTGCCCTTCAGACGGCCGCGTGGAGGCTGACGTCAGAGGAAACAAGCCACACAGGAGAGAGACAGACTGTGATGATGATGATGATGATGATGATGATGATGATGATGATGATGATGATGCTCGGTCCCATTAAGAAAATGAACTGATGCAAAAATAAGAGATTACTAATTACTAATTATATATTAATTAAGTAAACAAGTGAATTAGTAAAATATAAATATGAGACAGTGTGTATACAGTATAACTATTGTGAAACTGGAACATTTTGTGTGTGTGTGTGTTTTGTTGACTGTAAATGCAAAGTAAAGATTTGAGGTGTGTGTGGAGGAGCAGGGCTGTCACACGAAAACTAATAAAACATTTCCTTTCATTTCATATTTTAAAAAATAGGAATTGTAAAAAGAATTTATGAATGAACAATTAATCCATACGTCAGATTTAAAAATACATTTACAAAAACACCACAAAACTCACAATTTTTTAATCCATTAATAAATAATAGACTTTGAAAAACTATTTTAAAAGGCATTTTAAGAATGGGAATACATTCCTGGATTCCTTCTCCAATTTCCAGCTGCTTTTCCTTTTCCTACTAGCTAACTGATTAGCTTAGTCATTTAGCTTCTCATTTTTAAATCTGAATTGTTTATTTTTGTTTCTTTTTACAATTCCTGTTTTAGGTATGTGATGGCTAAACATTAGCTCATTAGCTAATAGGAAAGAGCTCAGTCTCATTCTCTCTCTATAATCAAACCACATCTCTGACCCACTGTGCTATTATTAGAAGGTTTGGCAAATTCTTAATTTAAATTGTCTTTTTTATTAATCAATTTATTGTCCTGGTGTGATTCGACTTCCATAGACCTGTATCATCTTCTGCAGGTTCTTCTTCATCACTTCAGCAGAAGAGAAAAATATGACGGCATCAAACCACAGAGTCATTATTATATACTGAGCGTATATTCTGTGAGATAAAACTGATCTTCAAAGGGAAGCAGGACGCTCTGATTGGCTTATACAACTTGACTGACCCATATCAGATCCCATCCTTGCCTCCTCCTCCTCCTCCTTCTTCTTCTTCCCGCCATTAGACATAACCAGACGGCCGCATGATGTAATCAGCAGAACGGTGTTAGCGTCCACTCAGCACATTCACGCGTAGGCAGCACTGAGCTGCGGGATTACCCCTCTATACATGTTGAGAGCTCTGTGCTTAATATTAACGGACAAACATTAATTTCCCATGAGACTTTGAAGATAAGACTTCGAGGAGCGGGAAAAAGCAGATGTACCAGTGAAGACTGTTTCTTCAGGCTTTCGTGCAATGAATTATTAAGAGGTTAAAAAAAAAAGAAAAATCAGACTTCATAGACTCTGGATTCATTAGGTGATAAGTAGAGGCTAGTTTGTGTTTCAGCAGAGATCTTTCATCCTTTTTACTCTTCTGTGTAGCTGTAACAAACATTATTACTTATTGCTGAGGTGATTACTGTCACTCAGGAGGATCTTTCATCTCATTCTGAGGCAACACCAGTATCACTGTATATATGTAAATATATATATATGTCTATATATACATATCCAGGTTAGACTTGCATCATATATTTCCTCTCTGCTCGTGTACGATTCAGAAAATCTCACAATTCAATTCGATTCGATTCTTGGCACGGGCGAAGTTTTGCATATGGACGGTAGAGACGGAGGCTACATCTGCAAGGCGACAGGTTTAGGCATGCAAGCATCTGATTGGCTGACGTGGGCGTGCGTCAGTCCAGACCTTAGGCTTAATGGGGGGGAAATGAAGTGTTTCAGGTGACTCCCTTTCCTCTGTTGTCTGAACTGCAGCACACATAACCTAATGTTGTCCATGTTAACATGTTTTGTACGATAGTTCTGACGATCAGATGTTAAAAGTGCATATAAAGGTTCCCCTTGAGGTTATGAGATGCGGCAGGTTGAATTACTTTCCGTTGCTCACACTGCACTTTCCTCTTGCTCTTGTGGAGTATCTGGGCGGAAACCGACAACTCATGTCAGGAAACAAGACCAGGTCTAAACCTAGTTCATGTCTGGACCACCTATGGTCAAATCCTGATTTTATAACCACAACATCGTCTGACACCAAGCACAAAAATCAAAGACAAAGACTGAGCTGTGATTTCAGCTGGATTCACTGTCACATGATCACTCAGAGAGAAAGTTAGAGGAGACACAATATCTTTCATTTTAAAAGTAAACTCGGTGTGTCTTATGTAGTTTATTTGCTGTAACGTAGGCGGAGCTCAGTGTATTGGAAGCACTCCTCCTCTTCCTTGCAGTTCCCGACCAGACTGCGGCTCGGTCCAGTCATGAATCAGGTTTACATCCTGTCTGTTTGAAACACGTCTCTAAATCTAGCGACAATGTGCTAAGTTAGCAACACTGCAGCTGCACAAACCCCCGTAGTAGAACCTGTTTGATCCAGAAACTCCAACTCGGTGACGAGGATCTCGGCTGACCAGTGGTAAAAAAATGATCACTCACTCAGTCAGTCAGTCAGTCAGTCAGTCAGTCAGTCAGCAACGTGACAGATTACAGCGCCGGCCCTGCTATTGCTGTTACAAAACTGAAAAATATTAATTGATTTTGAATCCGTAGAGATAGAATTGTGATTCTAGTGTGAATCCATTTCTTTGCACACCTTCAGCGCTGTTAATAAAGAAGCACTTTATGTCCTCAGTATCACGTCCGTTATAGTTCCTGTGTGGTGATTACAGTTGTTAAATATAGTCTAATCATGCGGTAATGTTCAGCTGGAGCTACCACCTGCTCGCTCCTGCTCCTGTGATGAGATGAGAGGCGATGAAGAGGCTGAACAGAGAATGAAGAGGCAGAGCAGAACAACCAGGTGCTCTGACCTCAGTCTGTACCTGTGTTGCCGGCCAAAGGTAAATCTGGAGGAGGCTGATTTCAGTTTCAGAGATGGTATCTGTGTTATCGGTGGTTTGGCCCCGCTCCCGCTCCCCCCTCCTCTCCTGATACATTTTAATGACTTGCACTTTGGCAAAAAGAGGATTCATGACGGGATGGAGGACAAATGCACGGCTGTTCTTTGATGTCAATCAGGATGAGTTTAAAATTGCAGTCTGCCCTCAGTGTGCTAATGTGTCTGTCCAGAGACAGTGAGTCGTGAGAAAATGCTGCTATCTGTGAATAAGATCCGTCTTGTCACAGTGAAGTGGATCCAGGCTTTTCTGTTCAGCGTCACACTGTGAGCTCACTGTGTGTATTTATAGATATTAGCATCTGCTACTCAACAAGTTTTCACATCCAAATGACAAAACTGGTCTTTTAACTAGAAGGTTTTGCAAAATGTGTCTAATGATCACTAGAAAAACTGTGTACGTGACCTAGATAGCAAAATAAATTTCACATGCTTGTTTTCTTCTGGCCCAGTATACGCACAGGTCCACGGCCCAAATCTGGCCCATATGCAGCGTGATTACCTGCTGCTACATTTGGACCAGTTCTGGTGTACACACACAAGGAGCTATATGGAAGTTTTGCTATTGCTACATAGCCAACGTTAGCATTAACTGCTGTTTACTTACCAACAGCTTCAGTCACCGTTGTATTTACAAACAACGGGTTATAATACGTCATCTGAGCAGCTGCTTCTTCCAGGAAGACTGGACGCTACAGTGAGTCGCTGTCGGAAAGTGATGGGCCAAGGCTAGCTGGTTAGCATGCTAACTTAAGTAGAGAAAAAGAAGTGGTGGAAATAGAAGCAAAACAAGAGTTAACATTGGTGTTTGATGCTGAACTCATAATGTTTCTTCTAGACTGGTGAGTAAACAGCTGCTAATGCTAACGTTAGCAATGTAGCAATAGAAAAACTTACATTTAGCTCCTTTAATCACCGTCTTACTGCAAGTGATGGGTTTGTACACGATCTTGTCTGCGGTCCTCACTCAGTTACAAAACCTTTAGCAATATTTCACGATATGATGACAGTTGTCGGGTTGTTCTGTCAGCCAATCAGAAGCCTCCTCTCTTCTGATTGGCTGACAGACCTGTTGTTACTAGAGCTCCAGAAGGAAGCCTGAGAGAGGAGATATAAAACTACACTGAGATGGTTTTTGGTTCTTAAAACCACAAATATATCTTCTGATGGATCTGATCTCCAGTCAGTTATAACAGTAAATCATCTCAGTCTGACCAAAGAACACACACACAGTCGTACGTTGTCAGCTCCAATGTAACCTCAGTGAAATGAAGCACTGTTATTTCAACAAGTGTGATGACACTCTAACCCGTCATCACATTTAATGTCTGATATTCTCTCCTCAGTGTCTGCTCGCAGCAGAGATGAATGTCAGAGGACGGGCGAGGAGAGGAAAGGGTTACAGACTCATCTCTGAAGACAGAGACCTCAATCAGTCCACAGTCAGACGGATAAATGAAACAGAGGGATGAAATTTCTCTGAGCCGCTGCTCTGCACAGAGAGAGGTCACACTGTGAGAGTGATGTCAAAGCTCCGGCAGGTATTCTGCAGGGATCACCGGACTCTCAGCTCTGCACTGTTTCTTATGAGTAACAATAAGAAGAACACCAGCAGGGACTTACGAATGAACGCTTCATCTAAAGGGACAAACTTATTTATATTCTGCAGACAGAGAAAAACCACCTTAAGGCAGGTGTTTTCTTTACACTCGGATCTTCAGCTCTCCCGGACACGACGGGTTTCTAACACGTGGTTGACATAGTGAAAGGGGTTCGTTTTAAAACCCTGATGTTTCCTAAACCTGACCAAAGTACATCTTCTTCATGTGTCATCAGCTGGTGATAGATGCTAACTCTTTGCCTGTGCAGTAGCTTTAGCATTAGCCTCTCCATACAGACTATATTCACCTATATGCACCTGACCACATGTGATTTCCAGATGGGCACAAGAGTGTCTGCTGTTGAAACGATGAGGACGATGAAAACTGTGTCGGTCTGAAACTAGCAGAGACACGTGGCGCCGCTCTGGCCCAGGTGTTAGGACCCAAGGCGTCACAATCAACAGCCGGATTCAGGAGCAGTTATCAGGCCTCGGACCTGATCCTCAGAGGTTTCCTGACCCGTCTCAGATCTGATTATAGATTCTGCTGTCTGCCTCGCAGTGAGACTCTGCCTCATGCCGTCTGATGTCGATTGTGGCAGAAATAGGTTTGCTCTTTGCAGACAATGCGGCCAGAGTCGCAGAAATGTCACTTGTCTCCGCTCAGACAAACTCCACTGTGTCCCCGCCGTCTGAGGCGTCTGAGGCGTCTGCGGCTGCCACTCTGCTTCACTCTGCTCCTGGAAATCTAGTTTCTCTACGTTTCTCTGCACCTCAGCTTACAGTACGCCAGCATTTAGCTTTGTGCCTGCGCCCACATTAGCATACTGGTGTGACCTTTGACCTCCTGACCACGTGGCGCCGTAGCTGCGGTGGGACTCGCCGGGTGTCAAGGAGACAGAGGTTCAGCAACAATTGGAGATGACAGCTCATTCATCACGGCCGAGGTATCCGTTCCACTGAATGGAGCACATTCTCCACCCTCGGCTGCGTCTGGAGCGCTTAATTAAAACCGGGAGCACGGTAAACAACATCAGTGATTTCTTCTTCTCTCTGCGTCGCCTCGTTAGAAAACACACCTCTGATGTTTGGCATCTTTTTCTGTGAATGGAAACTGGAAGTGAGGTGTTAATTCTGAGGGCACGCTTTGATTATTCTCTTTGTTCTGCTGTTGTGTTTCCACGTGTCGCACGGCGTGTTAGTGTGTTTGTGTGAGAGCGAGATAATGTCCGGTGTGCGCACACACACACACACACACACACACACACACACACACACACACACACACACATACACACCTTGGGCTGATTTCACAAAGACAGACTAACTGTGCTTACACGAAGCTCTTATTTTGAATGTTTTAAGTGGGATCAGTTTGTATGATGCCTGGGTTGTTTTGATTGTTTTTCTCTGTGTGAAGTTTCTGAACTGAACACAAAAGTGTTTATTTATGTTTGTGTTCAGTTTATTTAAGAAACCAGAGAGAGACAGAGAGAAATCTATCATCATATACGAAACATTTAATCCCTCCTGCGACGGCAGAGCTCACAGCTTCTCCGACGCTCTGACTGTTTCTCGTGTGACGTCAAGTGAAAATAGTGAAAATCTTCAAGAACTGTGAGATTTCAGGAAAGTGGGACAAAGTTTAGCCAGAAGCTCCGAGACACAGAGAATAGAGATGAGCTGAAACAGTCAGTCAGTGCTCCACAAACTTTACTGAGTCACTGCCTGGTTAGTGATGTGACTGTTGATCAGTGAAGTGACTGTTGATCAGTGATGTGACTGTTGATCAGTGATGTGACTGTTGATTGATCAGTGATGTGACTGTTGATCAGTGATGTGACTGTTGATCAGTGAAGTGACTGTTGATCAGTGATGTGACTGTTGATCAGTGATGTGACTGTTGATCAGTGAAGTGACTGTTGATCAGTGAATTGACTGTTGATCAGTGATGTGACTGTTGATCAGTGAAGTGACTGTTGATTGATCAGTGATGTGACTGTTGATCAGTGATGTGACTGTTGATTGATCAGTGATGTGACTGTTGATCAGTGAAGTGACTGTTGATCAGTGAAGTGACTGTTGATCAGTGAAGTGACTGTTGATCAGTGATGTGACTGTTGATCAGTGAAGTGACTGTTGATTGATCAGTGATGTGACTGTTGATTGATCAGTGAAGTGACTGTTGATCAGTGAAGTGACTGTTGATCAGTGAAGTGACTGTTGATCAGTGAAGTGACTGTTGATCAGTGAAGTGACTGTTGATCAGTGAAGTGACTGTTGATCAGTGATGTGACTGTTGATCAGTGAAGTGACTGTTGATTGATCAGTGATGTGACTGTTGATCAGTGAAGTGACTGTTGATTGATCAGTGATGTGACTGTTGATCAGTGATGTGACTGTTGATTGATCAGTGATGTGACTGTTGATCAGTGAAGTGACTGTTGATCAGTGAAGTGACTGTTGATCAGTGAAGTGACTGTTGATCAGTGATGTGACTGTTGATCAGTGAAGTGACTGTTGATTGATCAGTGATGTGACTGTTGATTGATCAGTGAAGTGACTGTTGATCAGTGAAGTGACTGTTGATCAGTGAAGTGACTGTTGATCAGTGAAGTGACTGTTGATCAGTGAAGTGACTGTTGATCAGTGAAGTGACTGTTGATCAGTGATGTGACTGTTGATCAGTGAAGTGACTGTTGATTGATCAGTGATGTGACTGTTGATCAGTGAAGTGACTGTTGATTGATCAGTGATGTGACTGTTGATCAGTGATGTGACTGTTGATTGATCAGTGATGTGACTGTTGATCAGTGAAGTGACTGTTGATCAGTGATGTGACTGTTGATCAGTGATGTGACTGTTTAATGAGAAACATTCAGACCAGGTGAACCACATGTTTCTGATCCTGACAGGTTTAGTTCAGCAGGATCATCTTCACTAACGAACATCACTTCATGATGTTTGAAGCCTAAATACAACCAGCAGAACTAAAGAGCTAATGTTAGCATATAAACCAACGACACCGCGGTCACATGACTTCACCGTCACCACCACTAAACTCCAGCTTGTGGTTTGATTCAGCTCTGAGCTGAAAACCTTTCCTCTCACAGAGTTAGTGACAGTTTGTATAAACACAACGAGGCTGTAAAGGTGGACTGGTGCGTTAACGAGGCTGTAAAGGTGGACTGGTGAGTTAACGAAGCTGTAAAGGTGGACTGGTGCGTTAACGAAGCTGTAAAGGTGGACTGGTGAGTTAACGAGGCTGTAAAGGTGGACTGGTGAGTTAACGAGGCTGTAAAGGTGGACTGGTGAGTTAACGAGGCTGTAAAGGTGGACTGGTGAGTTAACGAGGCTGTAAAGGTGGACTGGTGAGTTAACGAGGCTGTAAAGGTGGACTGCTGAGTAGATCGGTTTTCATGTTCAACGTGACGACCTCTGTAGTCTCATTTAGAGACTCGTTAGCAACCGAGACGTTAAAAACTTAAAGGATCAGGACTGAGGTATTTAATTAACATAAACATGATTTCACTTCACATGACCTTTACTTTTAGCCATTTAAACTTCATCCATTACTCATTTTTATCTGTTGTTCAAGGACCTGTAGATATAGATTTAAACTATTTATTGATTACTGTGGCCTATTTCACATTTTATATTCTAAGGTTGTTCGTTGCTATTTGTTATTTATATATAGTTATATATCTGTGCTTTATGGTGTGTTTTTTAAATGTCAGCCTTCAGATTTTTTTTCTTCACGTCTGTCTTTGTGACAGGAAGTTGAAAGTGAAAACTAGTGACACTGAAAGAGAGTGACATCTTTAAAAAAAGAAAACTGACTGAATAAAAACAGACATGAGGAAAAAAGTCTGAGGATTGACATTGAAAAACATCATAATACAAAAAAATATCAAAATCAAATAATACGAATGTGTTTTTTTTTAACGCCAGTGTTTTATTCTTCAGTTGAACTTTAATTTCAACCTTTTCTAATAAAAGTTTTTCAATGCTGTTGTTTCCTTTTTCAGTCCAGGTTTTTCTTTCGGGGCCAAAAACGAATGTCACTGTTCGAGTCCCTCAGAGTTTCAGACCTGAGGTTTCACTGTAAACAACTTTACAATAAACTAAAAACAACAACAACAACAACAACAACAACAAAACAACAATCAATCAAAAACAGATCTCAGTTTGGCTTTGATTTGAAGAAGCAGCAGGAATAATGTCCAACAGCGACACTGGACGAGTCTGAGGCGATGAAGAGCAGAACCTGATTCACAATGAACCAGGATGTTTGTTTCCTGGCTCGTCCATCTCTCTCTCCAGCCTCCTGGTTTGTCTCTGACTCTTTCTTCTTTCTTTCTTTCTTTTTTTTTGCTTCCTGCTCGGTGTCGTCTGTATTGTGTCCGTCCTTGGAGCCGGAGCAGAGTGAGCCATCCCCGGCATCCTAATCACAGGTAATGGAAGAAAATTGGTCTCATCCTTGTCTCCTCCTCCATCCTGCGCCTCCTGACCTCCGGGGGAAGCCTATCCACCATTTTAATGAATTCTGAGTTAAAAATAAATAGCAACATTAAATCCTGTAATCCGAAGCCTGTGCAGTCTGCTCCCTTTTTAACATCACAAAGTCCTGAGGTGTGTGTGCTTCCTCCTCGCCAGATGGCAGGACTCTGCTCATTCAGACCAAAATCAATTTTACATGACATTACTGCTCTACACGGGATAATGAAGCGGTTTCCTGTCCTCAGTTCGCCTGGAAGAAGGAGGAAGCTGAAGGAAGACTGATTCAATTAGCGGCAGAATCCCAGAAGAAGAACAGTGACCTTGAGCTAAAACGAGACTCAAAATCACCTCGAATCTTGTTTTAAATGAGAAGAAAAGTTCTGATTCTGTTCCTGCAAAATGTTGAATTTATTCACCATCTACAAACCAGGACGTGTGTCCAGTGATGATAATGATAATTATGTATTAATATTTAAAATGTATTTAAGTGTAATAAAAAAATGGCAGCAGGTGATTTGACGGAAGATTTAAACCATCTGAAAAACTCCACTTGTATTTATTTATGGTTTTAAATGGTTGTTTGATGATGATGAACAAATAAAAACTCTGAGTGATTTAATGCTTCACAAATCAACTCATGAACTGATTCAGACTGGAGGTGAAGCTGATGAGTGGATTGGCAGCAGGTGAACAGGTGAACAGGTGGGAGGAGTAAACTAGGTCGCTGGAACACACACACACACAATCACAGAGAGGGACAAACAGGGGACAAACAGGACACACCATGGAGAGCACAAGTTTCCACTTTTTAAAGAGCATGAAACAGTTTGGGACAAATTCATGGAAACATCGGAGCTCACCTGAGCGCCTGCAGCTCACCTGTCCTGTAGGTTTCCATCGCAGTTCAGCACGAAAATAAATATTTTTAAAGAAAAAAACACAACAGTGAATGTTCTGTGTTTCCACTGTGATGCGCTCTAGTGGCCGAGAGGCTTGAGGTGCCGACTGTGAACTACAGAGTCTCTGCCGGCTCAGGTCCGGCTCAGGCCCGGTCAAGCCCGGCTCAGGCCCGGCTCAGGCCCGGCTCAGGCCCGGCAGCGGGCCGCTGTCTCCCCTCAGCTCCTGTTATCTTTGTGCTGTCAATCACAAAAGACTTTAAAAGAGAAAAAGGCCTCTGTCTTCTGTTGTTGGGCTGATATTTTATGCCTGAAACTATATTAAAATATTAATGAAAACATCTCAGCGAACACTTTGTACATGAAGTTTAATTCATTATTAAATAAAGTGACTGATTTTTGATGTCATGTTGAAATAATTTAAACTATAAAACCATCTTTGTTACCTGCACTCTGTCACTCTGCATCAAAGAAGTTCAGTTCTTACGGGAAACACACAAATCTATCAACTCTGCAGATGATTAATAATATCGTTAACACCCCCGCACCGGCAGAGACGTGTCTCCACAAGAGTTACATCATGTTTTCATTAAGCCGAGACAGGTGGAGATCAACACGATGAACTCTTCATGCACGATCTTTGTGGCAGACACTTAAAGCTGCTGCGTTAAAGCAGCGAGTCAGCTCAGATCAAGGCTGAACCACACACACACACACACACACACACACACACACACACACACACACACACACGCGCAGACAGGCCGTGGGTGTGTGTAGAGTGGGATGTGGGTTTTTAAGAAAGGCAGAGCTGCTCTGTGATTGGCTGATCCAGACCTCCACCCGGGACTCTGCAGCGATTAGCATCAGCCTGTAAACAAACCGGCCTGCTAGACCAGACCAAGTGTGTTTAAAACTCTGTGTGTGTGTGTGTGTGTGTGTGTGTGTGTGTGTGTGTGTGTGTGTGTACTTGGTATACAGTGCAGTATATGGTTGCAGCTCTATTACCGTAGATGGAGCCATAATGAGTCTCACTGAGCCATAACGAATTAAATGAGAAGAACAGCAGCTTCAAATGACTCTGAATCAATTCACTCTGAGCTGAAGGACTGTTTGACATACTGAGAGTCTGACGATGGCGATGGCGAAGCTCAACAGTCAGCTGAGCTTCAGTGAAGGCGAGCGTTTGACGGCAGGGACTCGGGACTCCTTCTCTTTTGTTCGAGGTTCGACTGTTGCTCTTGTAATGACGTCATCTTGTTGCACCTTCTTCTTCTGCTGTGGTTTAATGGCACCCAACCGCAGAATTAGCTCCACCAGCTGTTTACACACAGCACCCGCTAATGTTTGTATGAGTTGCAATGGAACATTAAAGGTCCCATATTTTACAGTGATTAAGAGCAGGAGTTTGTATTTTCCCCCTCGGTTGAAACAAACGCCGTCATCACGAGAAGTGACAGAAACGCTCCGTTAGAAATAAAACTGACGGAAGAAAAAGTACGTCGTCTAATTATCCTTTTGTCCAAAAAGAGAGAAAAGTGAAAAAAAGCTGTTCTTGATAGAGACGTGGGTGGAGGAAGCAGAGAGGTGGGGGTGAGATGAAGAGGATGGGGGAGGAAGAGGAGGGGGGGGGGTGAGATGAATGAGGGACACGGACCCAGCTGCTCAGATAAATTATTCACTTCATTCTTCAGTGCCGTCCTGCCAGCTGCCTTTCACTGAGTCTGTCAGGTGCCCACTAAGGACGGTACAGGAGGAGGAGTGTCACTCACACCAGAGAGAGAGAGAGAGAGAGAGAGAGAGAGAGAGAGATAAAACTTCTGTGACAGGTTCGGACTTTTATTTTGGAGCTCCTATAAGAACAGGTTTATGTGCTTTAACTTCAAAAACACATTATTTGTCTCGTACTGTTCCTTTCTTCGGTTCACTCTCTATCTGAACTCTTCAGCTGCTGTCTGACTCCTCCCTCCCTAAAAGCCCAGTCTGTTCTGATTGGTCAGGCCTGGGCAAGCACCACCCACCATGTTTTTTTTTGTCGCTTCGGCTGCTATAACCAAGCGACAACCTCTGGCGCTGAAACATGAAGCATCGAGACTGAAGAACCTGAAGCTGCAGTTCCTCTAACGGCCACTAGAGTCTGGCTCCAACAGTGAGTCAGTCCCCATAGACTCCCATGTTAAAATGTGCAACTTTACAGCAGTAATAAACATGTTTACAGCCTGGTACAGAAACTGTTTTGGTCTCTAGAGCTAATTTCCTCCTTCATGACACCTGTTTATATAACTCACCTGTTTATATAACTCATCTGTTTACATTTTATTAAGGAGTAAAGTTATGGAGGATTGAAGGCGTGGCCTCTTTGAGTGACAGGTGGGTGAGTGAATTCTTGCCACAAACTGGTACGCACTAAAGTCTCAGCTCCACCCACGACCCACCTCTTTGTCGATTTCTGGATTAGCTGGGAGTTAGGGGGCGGAGTTAGACACTGCCAAGATGGCAATGGTGGAGCAGGTCACTCTTCAGAAACCTGCGGGTGACAGGGAGTACGTCCATCTTTATTTACAGCCTGTTACTAGACGTACAAATATTTAATACAACATGGTGGCGCTATAATTAGAGGTCATACAGTCCTATTGACTTCAAATTTAACTCACATCTACACGGTAATATGCTCTACAAAGAGACTCATGATGACAGAGGCCTTCATGATGGACTTTTAGCTCATTTGCATAATTAGCTTGAATCCAGCTGCTTCTCCCCGTTTAGTGCAGAGGAGGCAGAACCTGCGATTTCCCGCTCGCAGCTATAACACGTATTTGCATTTGCAGTGCCTCTAAAATTAGCTCTTCTGTTGGACTGCGTTCACTTACTCAGTCAGCTCGGTTAAAGGATTGGGCTCCCTGAAATTTACACACCACTAAAACAACATGAGAAATATTATTCAGTGTGAAGGCGCGTAGTAAATAAAACAACAGAAACTGAAGGGTGAGGCGGTGGAGAGGAATTCAGCGAGGGAAGGCCACTGGGGGATGTATTAACAGCCCGGCAAGTTATGGAGAGTTGTTTTTAATCCTTTTGCCTGGTTTCTTTAGAGCGTGCCGTCATTCGTCATCGATCACTGGTTGTCATGGCGGATATGTGGCAGCCCCGAGCTCGTCGGCTCTCAGCCATTCTGCAACATGCTGGGATCTTAATGGAAAGATTCACAGAGAGAGAGAGAGAGAGAGAGAGAGGGAGAGGGAGAGACAGAGGAAGGTTGCAGAGCTCTTTAACCCTCCGGCTGACAGTGAGATACGAGGATGGGAGTGTGATATCACAGCGTGGCCATAATGGCTTTGACTGTTGTAGTGTGTACAGTCTGACAGAGTCGAGTGCGTTTCCTTCACGGGTCGAGAACCACAACAGTCTCGAGTCTGGTCAGTGGTTCCCAGCTGACCGTCAATCAGCTGATCATCCTGATGTTCAAAACAAGCGCTGACGGCGCTGCCACCGTTGAAGGTCGCTCTCGACGCCGCAGGACGCGTCACCAGGTCCGTCCTGTCGTCACACTGAAACAACAGGTGATTCATTCTCTTCTCGGTCCTCACAAAGCCTCTCAGAGATGTTCTGTTCTCATGATGATTATTATAAATCAAGACGTGTCCAGAGAGAGTCAACTCATGTGTCCCCAGGTAAACAGGAAGAAACAAGTATCGTATTGTACCATAATATTGGGATTTAAGCAGCGATCACATACTGTATCACAGCGTTCATGGTAGTTATGAAAAATGTCTCAGACATAAAATATTTGTAGCTTCATGTAACATCAACAAAAGTTTTAATAAAGAATTATAATTGACTCCACAGATAAATAAAGAAAGAGATTCATTAGCAAAACTGGAATACGACCCAGACCTGCTGCACTGACTGTGGATAAAGACAAGAGTCAAATGACCTGAACTCCCTTTAACTGTCAGATCTCGTCTAAATTAACAGTGACTGTAATAATATATTGTCCCAGAGTCGACCATTATTGACGACCTTGCCTGTAAGGATGGCGCGGTGTCCGCCTGTCGTCCAGTCAGTCAGTGTGTGCCTCTCTCTGACTGTCAGGACCAATTATATCAGTGTATGTCGGTGCAGGTAATTGGCGTGTAGTCTTTGTGGGTTTGAAGAACCTCGGTCTCTTTCCCCGGCCTCGGTCTGTCCGGATCGGTCCGTTGATGTGACAGTGGAAGTGGTTTCCGTTCTCCCAGCTGTCTCCTTACTTTACTAATGATTGTCATTGGGACTGGACTGTCCAACAGTGTGTGTTGATGATCTTTCCAGGAAGAGCCCGGTTGCCACTTCATATGAGCGCCACAACGGCGGTCCACTGTGTGTGAGCCTGACAGCCGGCCGCAGCCTCTGATACCAGATAATGGTGCGGCTCGGCTTTTCAGGAACAACAGGATCAATGATCGCTCTCTTCTGACGGGCGGAGAGATAGAGTGGCGGCGTGGAGGGAGGGAGAAATGAAAACAAATGTGAGAGGATCAAGAAAAAGTTACAGACTTGGCTCTTACTCCCATCATACATCATTAATTAATATCAGACTGACAGCTGGGAAAAATATTAGTGTTTTATCAGCTAAATGGGCTGAAAAAGAGGCGGAGTGTCAGAGAATGACCTCACCTGTCAACAGCATGACAGGTGAGGTCAGAGACGCTTCGACAGGGAGGGGAACAGCAAATCCACCAGGCACAGTTTTATGTTTGTTGTACTGCATCGCACATGTTCACATGTACTGAAAGATACCTTCACTTGGACTCAACGGTGAACTGATCAGACTTTGGTGGGCGAAGGTCAAAGGTCAACTTCACTGTGACATCATGTTCCGCAACTCATATATAACTCAGGAAGTAGAGACTGTGAGCATACTTCCTGTAACTTACCTGGTTGATGGCGGCAGACGAACGCGAGGATGTTTGTCTCTCAGATCTCCTTCGTATTTTAACTGTAACACAGAGATTAACACGTCTCTCCAGTGAAAAACATATCAGAGCGCTTCGTCTTTGAGGCTCCGTAGTTGTAGCTGTATTTACCCAGAATCTAAGAGTGAATCGATTTAAACTGCTGAATGTTTTATCAAAGTTTCAACAAAGTGTGAGTAGATGGAGAAAATGAGCTGGACTTTGAGAGTATTGATGGTTAATCCTCCTTGTGCTGAAAGTGAAGCCGAGTTTGAGAAAAGTTTTTATCTTATTTCATTGATAATATAACGTCTGTCCGAGCGTCTGTTGCCCCTAACGACACTAATGTCCATCACACATGACACAGCGATTTAAATCAGAGTCTGTTGGCTCTGCCAGTTTTTAACACTTCTTTATCTAATGGTTGTGTCCCAGATTCTCTTAAACCATCTGTGTGTAACTACTAAAAAAGATCTTTCCCCGTGTCTCTCAGACGACCTTCGCACTGACACGATCCATCACAGCGGCCTGTTGGACACACTGGGGCGCTAGTTTTAAAGTGTTCGACCCGTGTCTCCACTAATAACCACATTTCATCTGTTGCTCCCATCAAGTACGGTGTCCCCCAGGGGTCAGTTTTGGTATCAGGTTTATTTTCTAATTTGTTTTATTTGCTTATTACTCCTTCAGGAATGTTTTTATGATGTGAAGCACTTTGCAATGTTGGTTTAGAAAAGCGCTCTATAAATAAAGATTATCATTAATGTAATTAATTTACGTCTTGGCTCCTGAAGACCTGAAATAACTCATTTTGTTCCCATGTCTTTATATATTTGTCTTTTTGGAGAAACTCTGGCTCTCAACTGAATTTCAAATAAAGATTTGTGAGTTGGAGAGATGCTCGAAAGGCGCAGCATGAATTTGTAATGACGGACCCACCGATGGGTTTGGCTCAGTTTTAGCTCCGTAAACTCTCTGGCAGCTCGTCCAAACAAAACAAACTTTATGTCTTTTAATTTTAAAACCAACAGAATGAGTGATGCCATGACGCAGACTGAAGAGTTAGAGTTGTAGGGAGATAAAGTGCCGAGTGAAACGTTGTCATTTGTACCGAGATTCATTTTCCTTCTAATGAAATGTGACCTTGTTGCACACAAATTAAAAAAGCAGCGCAGATGCTGGTAATTTTACTGAAGGCACAATAAAACATGCAGCCTCTTTTAATAAGCTCTATACCGTACTGTATGGTACCGATGTCATCTGTTCTTTAGAGGAAATATGCAGTTTGACAGAATGACTGGAGGCCGTGGATGAAATGCTGCTGGGGCGCCTCGGTGCAGGGAAATCCAATCCCTCACAGTGAGACAAATTGTTCCATTAGCGACTCGCTGTCCTTTCAATTTCTCAGCCTGTTGATTAATAGCTAAAGAGCACTGTCTGTCACAACGGGAGTCTAACTTGGCATGTCTTCCCGGCTACTCCTCGGCCAAGGCCCCCCTATAATGAGCCTGTGCTCTTGGTGCCCAGAAGCAGATTGCTTTGATGCTCCTGTTTACCCGGCTTCTGTTGGCTCACCGCACAGAGACGCACGGATCCACCCACTCACCTGCCCCTCCGCCTGGAAATTAGAAGAGCGCGCTCATGGTAATGGAAAAAAAATGAGATAGTACCATCAGTACAAATGAAAATCAGCGTGGTATTGTCACTCACTTTAATGTAATGCAGTGAGACGTGCATTTCCAATTCCCATCACCCCCTCGGTCAGGGCTCTGTTCCTGCGACTCGAAGGGGGCTCATCAGCAGCTTATACTCAGCAGACGGACGGACGTATAGAGCTGCATATTTCACCCGTGAGGATGAAATAAGAGAATGGCAGCAAAAATCAATTGGCTCTGGCTTAGACGTTCAGTAATGCCTCGGTGTCGGTGTGGAATGCTAATGTTGTTCCAGCTCTTGATCAGTGCCCTGTGGAGACGGACAGCCAGCGCTCGTTCTCTTTCCCCCTCTTTTTGTTACCGCTTCCAATTATTCCTCATTTACTTTGTTGACTTTAAGGGTGAATTTGAGTTAATTAAAGTTTCTGTGAACGAGACTTTAAACAACAATACAGCAGCAAACAACTATTGTCTATGTGGCGTCCTGAGCAGACAACGAAACCACACCCCCTCTTGTGTGTGTTGTGAGGATGTGGAACTTTAAAACATCATCATTGAATTCAATGTTATGAAGAATTAACTGGTTAATTAACTGCCAAATATTTAGGTTCAGCTCTGCAGTTTGAGGGATTCACAGGATGAAAGATCGGTGGTCACAGTCGAAGCAGCAGAAGATGAGAGATCCTGACCTTTAATCACTCGTATGGGTCAAACAGTCCACACGATCCACAACCCTGTCTCCTAAAACTTCTGTGTATTTTGTGTGTATTCCTGTCTTTGTCCTGTTTCCCTCCTCGATGATTGTCCGCCCCGCCCTAATCTGTTACACCTGTTTTCAATCACCATTGCCTCCCTGGTGTGTTTAAGTCCCGTTCGGCTGTTTCTGTTTCGCCACGTTTCCCCAGTGCGTCCCTGAGCTGCCGTTTTGAGTTCCTGCTTTCTGGGTTTTGTTTTGTAAATTGTTTTTTTCTTCAATAAAAACACTCATCTACACCTTTATTGTGTGTCTGCAGTTTCTCTTACCTGACACACCTGTTTATATTCTAGTAACAAACTCCTGCAGTAAAAGAAGAGATCTGGAGGAAATGGCGTGACGCTGTTATAGAGTCTCGGAGTGAGGAGAGAGAGTGAAGGAGGCGACTGTTGCTTTTAACCACGACCGTGACCCTCACCTTAACCAGGTGGTTACTGACGGAGCCGTGTTCATAAGGGCGCCCTCACGGTTCAGCTCTCATAGATTAAAATGAACTCATTCACATTCACACTTCACAAAACTGAACTCTGAACAAAGTTCACGCTCAAAGATGAAACTACTTTCACATTCATCCTTCATTCTTTTTCTTGCTGTTCTAAGCTTGTTGTTTGTCAGTAAACCGCCGGGGAACCACAGGACCGTCTGGACTGGGATTGACTTGTGTGGAGGGACGGTGATGAATGACTGTACAATCACAGGCGGAGATTATTTCTGAAATCCAAAACCAGCAGCTGCGCTGTTCGGATTACCGGGCGCTGTGAATCCTCTTGTTTTCGGCGAACCACCGCCACCTACTGGCGCTCTCACGAGAGTTAACGACACTCCTGTTCATTAGTTGCAAATGGTTATGTTCACCAAAAACATCCATTCACTCAAACCTTTATGTATACAGAGGGATAAACATACCGATTTTGATCCTTGTATCCACATTTGAAAGATTATGAATAACCTGTTATCGTTAGGTCCTCCCTGTGTGGTTAATGTCCTCCAGAGCATCAGACGACGTTGTGTTGTTGTTTTCCCCTCTTCTCCTGCGGTGACCAGTCAGCTGATCTTTATTTATAAAATCAGTGGACTGGCCCTTTAACAAATCTAAAACCTGCCACCTTAGAGGACGCTGATGATCCCTGTTCGGTCAAGAATAGTGAAGATGAGAGCATAAGAATAGCTTTTAATTTCCCGTGTCCAGTCCCATGATGAAGCACATCCTGGCTCCCGTTCACTAACGCAGCCGCGGCCTGATTGGTCCCCCACAGTGCTGATGTCATCATCCATCAGGAGTGAGAGTTGTACCTTTTGATGGGGTTGTTAAGGCCGATGTGTTTTGGAGGGAAACAGCGGTGACATGTTTCAGAGGAGTGACACATGAGGACCACTCTGCTGCTCTCTGCTGACTCCGCTCCCTCTGACAGATGGGGGAGGGGCTGGTGGGGAGGGGAGGGGCTGGTGGGGAGGGGAGGGGCTGGTGGGGAGGGGCTGGTGGTGGTGGTGGATTTTTTTAAACTATTGTTTTCGTGATTTCCCTCATGACAACTAAATGGAAAAAACCTCCCTGATTGATTGCGGTAAAATCCAGGCACTTACAGTCTGTCACCCACAGATAAACTGTTCTTACTCGGCTGAAATGAAAATCTACCTGACAGATACCAGCCGGCGAACGAGGGCTTTTCTCTGCAAAACAGCACAATGTGCAAAATCCTTTTAGAAATAGACCATTAAAAAAAAAAAAAAAGTCCACCTTAAATCACACTTGAATTTCAGTGGCTGCCAATCAAACCAGAGATGAAGGGAAAGAGAGGAGAGACTCATCCTCTCGTCTTCATAGGAGTCCTGTTTTGCATGAAGATTAATAATAATACGCTCTCATGAAAAATGGATAAAAGTAAAAAGGGAGACACTTTAAAAAGAGCTGAAATCCTCACTGTAACGAGACTCAAGTGATTAAAACGCCTCGGCGGAGGAAGCTGATCGGGGCTCGGCCTGTGTTTCTGATGACACCAGTGGCGGCGGGCAGCTCGCCTCTGGTTGGTGATGTTTGGGGAGAATTACAGCCACAATGTAATCTGTCATCCGCTTAGCAGTGTAATCCACTGAGCTGATCAAATACAGTCCAGTAATCCCATTTCTGTCACTTAACTCTGGAGCAACCTCGTATCTGTGAAATCTCCCCCCATCTTATTCACCTGCATCATAATCAACATAAACTTTAAAGCTGCACTAATTAATGCTTTTATATTTTAATTTTAGCCAATGATGTGATGTGAAAGGTGATTAACTCACAGTGAATCCCTCAGATTTACATCTTCCAGCTCGTTGTTTTGGTTCTACAAATACACCCCTCCCTTCAGTGCTCCTTCAGAAGCTCCGCCCCGCAAATTCATTGCTGCACATCGACACGGCGATGACACAGTAGTGAGAATCCAGAGTGTTGTATACGTGGAAGTGGATTCTCTAAAACATCATCAAACAAACACAGCAGCATAAACACAAGTGAGAGTTAGTTGTTTAGATTGTTTTATAGGATTGTAGCTAAGCTAACAAGGAAGCTAAGGTTACCTGGCATGGCATTTCAAATTATGATTCTTTTGTTTTTGTCTTCACATCAGGAACAGATCTTGGCAAACTGTTACTGGACACACACATGGGACACCAATACCTACTTGCTAGCTCACCAGTTGGGGTTAGCTATCACAAACATTAGCAAACGTGACCAAGTTTTTTTATGTTTGTACCATCTCTATCAGTCTCTTTACTGACCCTCTCTGTGTGCCTGTCATTCAGGGTGCGGGCCAGGGCTGAATTGTCTAACTGTGCAGTCTCCACCGTTGTAAAGCCCCACCGATGTTAACGCAGCTTCTTTAAGTGATCATCACACTTTTCTGATTTTTGCTCCTCTGATCTTCTCCTCTTTGGCTAATCCTTAATCCTTGATCATCCGGCCTCCTTGACAATGTGATTACGTTGTGGTGTATACGCCGCCGATCTCTCGTCTGCAGTACCAATCGACCCCATTCAAAACTCCACATTCTCTGGCAGCAACAGAAGCGTATACTGCTCCTTCTCCTTCCCCATGTAATCTTTAAATTAGCACTTTCAGTTAGCATGTGCCTTATTTACCATATCTCACTCCCACTACCACGTTTCCTCCATCTCCTTTTCTTCTTCTTCCTCTTGTTCTGTGAACGAGCCCAAGCGCCCCCTGTTGCTGATTGGCTGGAATATCGTTGTATTACTTGATCCGAACCACTTTGTTTATTCGCCTTTTACAGAGTCGGAGCTGTGTATGAAAACCAGATCTGTTTTCAGCAGACACACAGCTGCTGGACCATGAGGAGATATTCACTGAATGTGACTTAAAGTGTATTAGATTACTGCACCTTTTAAAGCTGCTGTAATCTGTGATTTGTTCTATGTGAAAATGGTTGAAAAAATCAGTTAATTCAGATTTAAATGGTGTAATTATAGTAATGATTCAGAATATATATTAAAGACAGTCCATCACGTCTCTCTGGGTCACTCCTGTTCTGTGGTCAGCTTTAATTTAGCTGCTCTGTGTGTCCTGCCTCCGACCAAGTGTCAGAGGCAGCATCATTAATCCACCAGCAGATGGAGGGGTCGTGTTTACCAGCGACTGCGACATGTTTGTGTCAGTCCCGCCGACAAATCAGCCTCCGAGCCGCTCCGGCGTCACATACCAGATTTAATGAGGGATCACTCGGTGTATACCATTTGTGGCCGAGGAGAGGCCCTGCTGCTGGGGAGGGAGGGGTATTTATCAGGATTAAGTGAGGGAGCGTGTTTTAGACTTGAAGTTTAAACACACAAAGAACAGAGTGTCCGTCTGTATTAAACTGTTAACTGTAAAGTTTCTGTATGGGGCAGCTGTGGCTTTAGGGTTGTCACCCCTATATGTTCACAAATCATACAGGATAGACTTATAGGGTTATTTATGTAAACGTTTCCAATGGTGCTAATCATATTAATAATGTTATATTTATGAATTGGGTTATTTGAGCAAGCAGCACCGACAGTGATGAAAAAACCTGTTTTAGACAAAAAATTCCCACCAAAATAATCCAATATCTGTCGAAATGTTTGTTTCATTTATTAATTTTCAGCATTTTTATCTTCCCGTCAAAACAGCACTTTTCCGTTAGCACTTCATTTTTTCTCAACCACTGACCTACCATATTAGTAGATCAGCTGTTTGGGCGATTTTTGTGGAAGAGATGGCAAATAAAAGAAAATAAAAATGACTGATTGCGACGGCGATGACGAAATGCTTCTGTGGGTATTTCTTAAAAGAGGCTAAAGCATGTTTTTTCTGCTGACCCCGTCCACAGCAGCTCATCAGTCTTCTTCTGTACCGGGGCTCCTGCTGCTTCTCACAGCTGAACTGAATCAACTGCAGTTAACACACTGACGATGCAGGACTGTCAAAATAAAGGCAAAGAACTGCCCAAAATAATGACTTCAAAAAAAAAATGTGACGAATTGTGTCCTCTTTTTGAATCAACACAGGACGCAGCATTTTATTTTGAAATACAAGACCATCACATATTATAAGTGACAGTGTGTGTGAATGTGACCTGTAGCTTGAAGCACTTTGAGTTCTCAATAACAGTATAAAACCTCTATATACATTTTTCAGAAAGCGAATAGATCCAGTTTTCATCAGCTTTTAAAACACTCAGATAAAAAGATGGAGAACACAGGAGGTTGGTTTCCCAACACACTGGTAATTTGTCATCGAGCAGCCGGAAAGAAATCGACTGGATCGGAGATCTGCAGGGCTGCTGTGTATTAATTGCATGTGTAAACTCACCCTTAAAGCCAGTGTGTACCGAAGCTTTATGGATTAGCTTGCTGTCACTTCCTCTTTGGAAAGCCTTCCATTGTGGTTAAGGGGATTAGGGCTCAGCTGGTCTTAAGAACACTTGTATATTAATAAGTAATTGTGCCAACTCGGCTGCAGTCGGGGCCCAGCGTACATACTGAATTATAACTACATAAATAAATCAAAGGAAGTGGGTTACAGGCGAGACAGGGCGCTTTGTTGGGTCTTAATCCGACCTGGAGCTCCTCAGGAGTGTAGTGTCTCAGCGCTCGCCGCCCGGGCATCCTAATGAGCGTCAAAATGTCACAGACAGCTGAGGAGAGGATGGGAAAACACAAGAAGCCGCTGGTGTATCCACATTTGGTATGCATCAGAAGTCCCTGCATTTGTCTGGGGAGCCCTCGTTGTTTGAGAGAAGGTTAGAAGAAACTGACAACTTATTCTGTCTGTGTGGAAACTGTTTCCACAGCAGTTTGGTTCCAGTGGAGAAAAGTTGTGACGCTTTGAGTTCAACTGTAAAGAATAAAGCATTTTTTTTCTTTTGCTCTTTGTAAGTAAATTAATGATATTTCTCAAAATGAAGGGCTGCTCGTTATAGACTGTAAATGAAAAGGTCTACATATAGATGTCCATGTGTAGTGTGATTATAGATCAGCTCTAGCTTCTATATTAATACTGTGAAAGTATCAAAGCCTCAGTCCACAGAGAAATGCACACAGCCTGTATTCAGAAACTGAGCCTTAAAACCAGCCGTCAGGACTTCTGGAACTTTGTGATGTCACAACAAAGCAGTCACCAAGCCCCGCCCACCTGGACCCACCATCCAAACCTTTACAGGATTTAGTTTCTGAAAATTTGCTGTATTTTTACTGGTTCACTCAGGAAACAGCCAATCAGAGGAGAGGCTCAGTAAGTTACAGATTCTAACTTTAATCTTCTCGGGTCCAAAGTGTTTCTGTCTCGTATCCGAAGGGAAGTCTTTAAAATATCACGTCACGTGTTACTGTAGGTTTGTAATACGGCATGTGAGCGGCTGCACTGTAATCTGTGAGTAATTGGAAATATGTTTTGTCCAAACTCAGACTTTAATGTTCAACAGCTTCGTGACGGATCCGAGCTGAAACCGTGTTCTGACACGATGCTGGAGGCCCGGAGGCCCACCATCATCCTGCCTGAGCAGCCAATCACACGCCACATTTCTTCACGCTGCTCGACAGACCTCGCCGTCCTTTCAGGAGCTGTTTTGCAGTCGCTGGAGAGGAAAGGTGTTGCGTGGCAACTCGTCTGGACTCAGGTGAGCGATGACTTCTCAGATCCTGTCCACACTCTCATGCATACGGAGGAGACAGGACGGCAGATCCACAGTCCTCCATCACGTCCTGAGATTTACGCCTCATTCAAGGCCTTTACAGTTTGTCAGTAACTCACAGCGTGACAGAATTATTGTGTTCTGTCGCTGCTGCCAGAGGAAAATCTGTTGAGTCTTTTTCATTCATGACTTTGGCTCAGACTCTGAATATTTCATCAGAGTGTTTTGTATCTGTGAAATACATTTTCAGGGTTGATGTAATGCTGAATAATGTTTTTCTTGAACGCACCACACTGAATGTTTATGGAGGGAAGACAGAGCAAATGTTTTTATAGTGACTTTTGACATCATGTGGTCAGTGCAGGGCGAGTTCACACTTTAACTCCTCCTGTTCACTTAATGTGCTTTTTTTTTTCTTTTTGAATAAACTTATTTGGATAAAACAACAAATATAGAAATATATGATGTTTCCCTTTTCCATGGCAGGAACATCAGAGACGTCAAAGATACACAAACAATGGATAAAAAATATATATAAAACATACCACATTCAATACTTATGAATATTAATGTAACTAATTAATTTAACTAATATAAATATATAAAAAGGGAAAATTATATTTAAAAAAACAAAAGAGGAAATAAAGGAAAAATGTTGATTTAATGTGCTTTAGCAATTAGCTGAAACGTAACTGATAAATTAACTGTTAGTCCATTGTATATTTGTTGAAATGAAAATGTGGAAATGAAATGAAATAAATCTGGTAATTGACTATTTTCATTACTCTTGTCTATATACAGAGACGTATAATCAAATCGCATTTCAGTTTAAAGATCCTCTGATGAAGATCAAGTGTTCAACCTGGTTAACTATACTCTCTGCTCTTTCACCTGTCCAGCAGGTGGTGGGCGGGGCTCAAGGCCTGATGCAAATTTCTCAACCAGGAAGTGAGAGGAGACGAGCTTCAGACCCAGTTTAATGTGTGAATACATGTTAAATATGAATCACAGCAGAGGGTTTTTACAGAGAAGCTGCTACAAAGGAAGTTTAATGGAGGCTGATCTTTGCAGATTTTTGAAGGTGCACTTGTGACATAAACTCAGGATAACACATGACCTCTAAAGGTAAATGGTGATTCTCTCTCCGTGTTCTATGTGGATGTAAAATCAGAACTTGAACCCAGAACCTACATTGAGATGAAACCCTCAATGCTCTTACTCTTCACTGCATCATATAACATCACAGAACATTTATTACCAACGAATACTGACTCCATAGGAAGGTAACTGGCCGTGTGTTTATGCTGGGAGTCATTCACTGCAGGAGGGTGAAGGTCAGATGTGAAGTTTCAACAGTTCAACACTTTGAAACTTGAAATTAGCTTCAGGCTGTTTGGTCATATTTAAAATTATCGCCTGCAAATTACACTGCAATAATTTTATAGAGACAGGAAGTATATTAATATATCAGATACATGTAATGGAACAAATATACTGGAGTAATGGTAGATGGTGTATATTGTTGCTGGGGATGATTGGTGTGTGCTATTATAAAAACTATAACTTTATGTACATATATTGAATTTCTTTAGATGAAATATACATTTTTATTTTATATTTAAGTATCTGTACAAATTGTTTATGAAACCTGTTGGAAATTGGAACAGTATATAAACAGTATATCTAGCTCATACAAATACATAGGATGCATTTATGTGTGTATGTTTATTGTAGATATGTGTTACGTGAATATATATCATCCTAGCCTGTCAGTCAAGAATAAAGCAGATTCAGTCTGAAGGTCGGTGTCATTAAATCCTCAGATCCTCAGAAACACTGACAGTCATGTCCTCTGTGTTGAGACAAACTGTCCAGTGTCCAACATTTTACAGTCATACGTCACTGCTCTCACACACACACACACACACACACACACACACACACACACACACACACAGACACAGGTGGAGGGAAGAACATGAGAAGTGGCTGTGACTTCATGTGAAGAGTTCAGAGAAACAAATGACAGGTAGACTACATGAAGAACCGGTTCAACAGCAGGTGTTCAAACAAATCAAACTGGCGATCACAGGTTTCTTTAATTAAATATCAAATATCAGGTTACAGTTGAGACTCATCACTCCTGCAGCTCTCTGTCTCTCTGAGAAACTGTCTCCACAGGTCACAGGTCCTACTGTAAAACCCAGCTACCAGAGCTTGTTCCACCAGCACAGGGTGGTCTGAAAAAAACAAACAAGCCAAGAATCAACAGAAAAAAGTTCATTTGTAGGTCTAAACATATTTAGGGAGTTTTATACTGTCTTTTTGTCTCTTCCACGATGTTATTCCTCTGCTTCAGCGTCCATTACAATTACATGCACATGGAAAATTAGGCGATGAAGTCATTTAGAAAGTTCTCGCGACTTTTAAGACGGCCGATAGCACTGCCTGCCGCTCTCTCTCTCTCTGGCTCCACCCATTTCACAGGTGCTACTATAAAACCCAGCTACCAGAGCTTGTTGCATCATTTTACACCATGGATGCCTTTCTTCAAAGTGTTGGGCTGAACTATCAGTTTGAACCTCAGTTAAATATCAACGTACGAGAAGTCACTATGTTATGGATGATCGTCGTTGGTTTATTCTGGATCAACAGTTCCAATTATTATGATGTACTTCCTCATTTAATCATATGTATTTCGGTACGTGAAGAAGCTGGTGACAGAAGACCTCGTACCCTTCAGTGTATAATCTTGGAGCTGCTTCAGCGTCTATTTATGAATGCTGTCAACAACATCAACCAGGAACACATAATCATCATGTAAGTAATAAATATCACTAAGATGATATACCTGGAGCGTGTGGACGCTCTTCTGGGTCACTTTGCCGGTCCCAAGCCCGGGTAAAGGAGGAGGGTTGGACGTAGAGCTCGCAATTCCACCCCACGTAACAGTCTGTTGATTAAATTTGATATTCTAACATTTAACAATACAGGACAAAATTGATTTATGTAATGTGGGTCTAGACAAAGCATTAAAGTCATGAGGTTATTTTGAGAAGTGACGGCCTATTTTAATGGCAAAATTAAGAAAAAAAAAACAAAGCAAGAGTCAACAGAAGAAAGTTCATTCGTAGGTCTAAACATATTTAGAGTGTTTTGTACTCTCTTTTTGTCTCTCCCACGATGTTATACCTCTCCTACAGCGTCCATTACAATTACACGCACATGGCACAAAGTTAGGTGATGACGTCATTTAGAAACTTCTGGCGGCTTTTAGGACGGCCAATAGCTACCTTCCTTACTGAGGAGTTGGCAACACTGCCTGCAACTCTGTCTCTGTGGCTCTCTGAGAATCTGTCTCCACCCATTTCACAGGTTCGACTGTACAACCCTGCTACCAGCGCTTGTTACATCATTTTTCTGTACCATGGCACGTGGGATGTTTCTTCAACAGGTGAGGCTGAACGATCAGTTAGAGATAAGATAGAGTGGGGCAAGTAGTGCCATTTTTTACTTAAAGTGCCTTTAAAGCAAGGGGATTACAGTAATGCCTCCAACTAAAACATGTACATATAGTTTAGGATGTTGTGCATCCCTGGGAACAATCACTTTGCATCCTAAACAAACTGTTTGAGAAATATAGCTTTAGAAAACAAAGTGGTCTTGTGGCACAACTTGCCCCCGGTGCGGGGTAAATTTAGCCATTGATAATTGAAGTAAAACAGATCATTTTAATCTCACAAACAATAATGCTATATAAAAGCAAGACAAATTCAATACAAAATTACTTATTTAATGTTTATTTAACAAACAAGGCCTGACACACCTCGACTCAGAGCAACACGCTCAGAACAAAATAAAAAATCTGCTCCCTTCTGGCAGTTGTAGTTCACGGCATTTCATGACACCTATGCCATGAAACATTGCTGCTAGTGTCATAATATGTTGAGCTAGCTCTTTCTCCATGAGAGACTCGTTTGGCCACTGCTGTTCTCTCATAGCCTGGCTTTGTTACTTCTCCTATTTTTTTCTTATCCATATATCTTTTTATGGTCATCCTGCAGATCTCCAACCTGACGTATCGTCTTCCCCTGTTGCACCTCTTTTACTGCTCTTTAAGTAATATATAGTAAATAATCATAAGTGTGCCACTGGCACAACTTACCCCAGGCCCTTTGGCACAAATTACCCCAAGCCCACCATTTAGAAAAAGATGGATCCCCTAGCTGTTTTGAGCTTGCATCATGCTAACTGTATAGACTCATGGTGTAGCTTACTAAAGCACTAAAACATGTGTGAACTGTTTTCAACGTTATCTATAATTGTTCAAACACAGCAATCAAAAAACCATGATCATAGAAAATTTACTTTGGAGGGCAAAAAATAGTTTTTTGAACTTAAATGTGCTTACCTCTCAAGCCATGTGTCTCCTCTCTTTGCAGGATGAGTGAAATAGATGCCTCTTTAAAAATATGTGGTCACATGACCAACTTCTTCTATGGTTTTCTAGATAACAGGGGTGGCACTACTTGCCCCTCGACACTAATTACCCCACTCTCCCCTACAGATAAATATCAACGGACGAGGAGTGACTGTGTCATGGATGATCGTCGTTGGTTTATTCTGGATCAACAGTTACAATTATTATGAGGTACTTCCTCATTTAATCATATGTATTTCGGTACGTGAAGAAGCTGGTGACAGAAGACCTCGTACCCTTCAGTGTATAATCTGGGAGCTGCTTCAGCGTCTATTTGGGAATGCTGTCAACATCAACCAGGAACACATAATCATGTAAGTAATAAATATCACTAAGATGATATACCTGGAGCGTGTGGACGCTCTTCTGGGTCACTTTGCCGGTCCCAAGCCCGGGTAAAGGAGGAGGGTTGGACGTAGAAGTCGCAATTCCACCCCACGTAACAGTCTGTTGATTAAATTTGATATTCTAACATTTAACAATACAGGACAAAATTGATTTATGTAATGTGGGTCTAGACAAAGCATTAAAGTCATGAGGTTATTTTGAGAAGTGACGGCCTATTTTAATGGCAAAATTAAGAAGAAAAAAACAAAGCAAGAATCAACAGAAGAAAGTTCATTTGTAGGTCTAAACATATTTAGAGTATTTTATACTGTCTTTTTGTCTCTCCCACGATGTTATTCCTCTGCTTCAGCGTCCATTACAATTACACAACACAACACTGCCTGCAACTCTTCTCTGAGAATCTGTCTCCACTCATTTCACAGGTTCGACTGTACAACCCTGCTACCAGCGCTTGTTCCATCATTTTACTACATCATGGATGCCTTTTGGACGTTTGTTCAACATGTGAGGCTGAACGATGAGTTTGAACCTCAGATAAATATCAACGGACTAGAATTCACTGTGTCATGGAGGAGAGTCGTTTGTTTACTCTGGAACAACAATTATACTTATTATGAATTAATTGATCATTTGATAAGATGTATTTCAGTACGTGAAGAAGCTGGCGACAGAAGACCTCGTAACCTATTTTATATAATCTGTGAGAGGCTTCGGGAGCTGCTTCGGCGTCTATTTGTGAATGTTAACAACATCAACGAGTAACCCAAAGTCATCATTTAATTGATAAATTTCTTTGATTATAATTTTAATAATTATAATATTTTATAATTTTATAACCCTGGAGTGTCAGGACGTTGCCCATTATTAATGAAAGCATAAAGCTTCTACCCATCATCATTGGATCATTTGAGGGGTTTCATTAATACTAATTGATTGAATAAATGCTGAAAAAAAAATTCTAGAATAAATTTTTTCAATAGTTATGATGTCTCCTGTTTCTTGGTGGTGGGATAGGTTCTGCTCCAGTAGTTTATCTGTGTAGTGTCTTTGTTGAAGCTAAATCTTTTCATGAGCTCAGGCCACGTCTCAGTGTTTTACAACTGCTTTCACACATTTTCTAAATGAAGTCGCATTTTATTCAAAACTCTACACACAAAATGCAAAGTGCCACATTTCTGCTGCAAAATCAAACACTGCATTGAAAATATCATAAACATCTAAAAAATCAAGTATTTGCCTCAAATAACAAACACTGTTTACCTTATAGGAGATTTTTGGATAAATCTAAAGCTCCTCTGTCGTCCACTTTTCCACACAAAGGAAAGTGTGAGCGCAGTGATCTGCTGAGAGGTCGGCATGTTCGCAGCTTCACCGCTCCAATGTAGGAACCGAAAGCATTGAGGAATGTGCTCTGAGGGAGGAACGTAAGGAGTGGCTGTGACTTCCTGTAAAGAGTTCAGAGAAACAAATGACAGCTAGACCACAAGAACCGGTTCAACAGCAGTTGTGTCAGTGGTGTCACATCAGGTCAACTACTTATCAAATATCAGGTAACAGTTAGCACTCATCACTGCAGAGATGGCGTCTGTAACTGTCTGAGAGACAGGTATTTCATTTCAGTGTTTATTTTATATGTATTTGAAATTTAAGTTTGAAATCATTATAATGTGTTAAAACTGTAATATAAGATTATCTTGAACGCAACCTTTTGGGGTTTCAAGTGGTCAGAGGTCACACCTGGGCATTGTGGGATATTTTTACAAAAAAGAAAAGAAAGAGAGGTCCTACATGTGCTGAAGGAGGGCCAAACGTGGCTACTGAGGACAATATTCTGCACGGTTGGAGAGGCGCACACGGTAGTGTACTTTTATTTAGTTTTTCATATTTGGTATTTATGTTTAAAAGTGACCTTTTGTATGTTCCTTTGATGTTTTCAGTTTAAGCAATTAACGGGTGTATTTGGTTGTTTTTGTATTTTTTGTGTGTAGTTTTCACGGTGTCTGATGACAGAGATGCTTGAGAGAGAATAAAACATCATGAAGGACATCTGTATGATGCGTGGCCATATTTCTTGAACCGGTGCAGCTTCAGTGAAAACGTAACGCCAGCAGGCCAAGAGTCCCGAGTGATGAGCGGTGCGCGTTGCGACGAGAGAGAGAAGCATCGCCTGCACCGCGTGTGACCGGAGGAGTGAAGAGATAAGTGGCGTGCTGAATCACGGGAGACACGTTCCTGTCACCGGGTGAAGAGTACCGCGATTCCGCTGTTAGACGGCAGCTCCAGCGTGGACCACAGCTCTGCGAATATCCCATACGGGCCACAGCGCGCAGTGACTGTTGTAAACTATTGCTGGCACAGAGGACACAGGGGAAAGCGGCTCTGCATACGGCGTCAGATGTGTGAGTGCAACTGTGCTTCTTGGTGGATTGCACAGTTTGAAAGAAATGACTGGGTAAAACCAAAATAATTTCTAGAGACAGTAATTCATTAATCTGTTTAAAAACAAACAAACTAACAAAAACATTGAACGTTAAAACACTGGTTTAATATTGAGAGACTGAATTATCTTTGTTACATCAGTCAATGTTGTTCCTGATTTATCATTATGCCTAATGGTTGTTAATGTTAATGGTGTTTTTGATCTGAGAGTTTAAAAAGCTAATCAAATGGGTTTTGTTTGAGAAATAGGAACTGATTGCACTGCTAAAAACATAGTAATTAAGAATTCATTTGAACATAGCAGTGACTAGTGATATACAGTGTTATACAGTACAATGTCAGTTTATGAGGAAAAATCAGAAAGTGCTGAATTTAATGAACAAATAGAGTTCCTTCAAGAGGAACTAAAGGGTTTGAATGATCAGCTACTGTCACAAACTAATGAGGATGAACGGGAAAACTTAGAGTTACGCATAGGTGATATTCTTGCTAAATTAGAAATCCTAAAAGTAACAATGGCTGAGCCTATCCCCACAACATCCCAGACAGTAGAAACCAGAAAATCTTCACGGGAGAGAAAGTTGACTCCAAAAATGCAAGAGCTACAGCAACAAGAGCTTTCTCAAAAAGAGAAGAAATTCCTCAACCTGTATGAAAAATGGAAAGAGCAGGTTAAAACTGCACGTACTAATCTTAAAGAGGAGTGCCCGGATGAAAACTTGTGTAACATGATGGATGCTGTTGAATGTCTAGAAACACAAGTGAGAGACTCATATGAAAATGTAAGATCTCAGTTAGCCCCTTCCACTGAGATCAGAAGGAAAATGGACTCCTGCACAGCAGTAACTAGAGACTTGATGGAGCTCATGAAGGTGCGCATGAGTGAAGTGGGGCTGGAGGAATTTGATGCTAAAGTAGAAAATGCAAGGCTTCATTTGGTTCTTGACAAAGAATATGCCCAGTCAATATTTGGATCTTCAAGGACTAAGACTACTGTTCGTAGCCAACATTCCAACAGAACTGCAGACCAGCAAAGTATCACAGCAAAAAGAGCAGAGTGCGTTGCACAGTTGGCTGCAAAGAAAGCTGAAATGAACATGGAAGAAGCAATCGCTGCACAAAGACATGAACTTAAAAGACTAGAAAATCAGAGAGATCTTAAGGTTATAGCTGCTAAGATTAAGGCATATTCTGAAGCCGACTCAGATGAGATTTGCAGCGAAAACAAATCAGTAGACAGTAAAGCAGCCAGGAGTCCTCCTGTACCCTTTAAAGAAATTAAAGAAGAACAAACATGTCAGAACAGCAACGAACAAGCAAACAATGCTAACAATGAGACATCCTTGATACAAGCCCTGCGTGACACAATGGTTCTTACCAGACTTCCAACACCTGAGCCCTCAGTCTTTTTTGGAGACCCGCTTAAGTTCATAGAATGGAAAACGAGCTTCAAAGCATTGATAGAATGTCGATGCACAAATCCAGCAGACAAGTTGTTTTACCTGCAGAGATACATCAGTGGTGAGGCACGATCTGTTGTGGAAGGAAGCTTCTACAGGAAAGATGAGGATGCTTACAATCAAGCATGGGAGGCACTAAATGCTCGTTATGGTCATTCCTTTGTAATTCAGCGTGCATTTAGAGACAAGTTAAACAATTGGCCAAAGATTAATTCAAGAGAGTCCCTTAAATTAAGACAATTCAGTGACTTTCTGAACACTTGCAGCAATGCCATGCCTCACGTCAAGGGACTCCAAGTGTTAAATGACTGTGAGGAGAACCAAAAAATGCTCCAGAAGCTTCCTGAGTGGTTAATCTCTCGCTGGAATCGTCATGTAACAAAACAGCTGAGAAAAACAGAGGAATACCCCAATTTCAAAGAGTTTGCTGAGTTTGTGGCAACAGAAGCCGATATTACATGCAATCCTGTGACGTCCCTTCAGGCATTGAAGTCTGTGGAGGAGAGGCCCTCAAGAGATGTTAAACGTCAAAGGGCTAGTGCATTCAGCACAAGTGTAAAAGCAGACGGATTAGATAAACCAGTGATTGTGATGAAAACTAGCAGTGATGTGGAGAGCAACTCAAAAGGTTCAAATGCAGTAAAGAAAGTGAACATGTCATCAGTATCTCCAAATTCTCTCTCATGTCTATGCTGTGAAGAAAGTCACTCCATTCACAAATGCCCAACGCTGTCCAGTAAACCTGTAGAGGAAAAACGGAGGTTTATTTTGGACAATAATTTATGCTTCGGTTGTCTCAGGAGAGGACACATTTCAAAAGACTGCAGGAATAAATCTACTTGTGGCATATGTAAGAAATCACATCCAACACCACTTCACGAGAGCAGAGCTCCTGCTGCAGAGACAACTTCTCATGCTGTGAACGCTGATGAAAAAACCTCATCTCTTTCCTGTAGCATTAACAGAGTTGAAGGTGAGAGCACATCCATGATAGTACCTGTGTGGATTTCTTTAGAAGCCACCCCAGAAAGTGAGACATTAGTGTATGCCCTACTTGATACGCAAAGTAGCAACACTTTTGTAGATCAAGGAGTATGTGAAAGGATAGGAGCAGGTTCAGAGCCAGTCAAATTGAAGCTTACCACTATGATGGCAAGAGATTCCATTATACAGAGTGAGAGAGTCAGTGGGCTTAGAGTTAGAGGGTTTGCTTCTAATAGCTTCATTGACTTGCCACCTGCTTATTCCAGAGATTTCATCCCACTTGAACGTTCTCACATTCCTACCCCAGCTACCGCCAAAAAGTGGAAACATCTGATCAACATAGCACAGGAAATACCAGAGCTGATGGATTGTGAGGTTGGCCTTCTTATAGGTTACGACTGCCCCAGAGTCTTAGCTCCCCGACATGTCATTACAGGAAGTGACGACGAGCCATATGGTATCAAAACGGACCTGGGTTGGAGCATTGTTGGCAACTCATCACGGGTGGCAAATTCATCAGAGGTGACAGGTCTGTGCCATCGTGTATCTGTCAGAGAACTTCCACCATTGACACCAGCCGCTGTCATCAGAGGCCTGGAAGCTGATTCAAAGCCACAGCTCATGGTGGGAGATCCTGAAGTGAAAATGACACAAGTGCTGCAAACGGCAGCAGTTGAAGAGGAATGTTTTCTAAAGAGGTTCGAGAAGTTCTCAAAATGGCAAACAGCAGTGAATGTTGTTGCTCGGATTAAAAAATTAAAAGGAGTCAAACCAGCAGAGCCCATAAATGTGGAAGACAGAAGACAAGCCAGTCTTGTCCTTGTGAAATTGGCACAAAAGGATGCCTTCCAAGAGGAAATTGAAGCCCTGAGTCAAAGTAAACTGCCACATAACCATCAGTTGTTCCAGCTTGATCCAGTGTTGCAAGATGGTGTTCTCAGGGTGGGAGGGAGATTAAAAAATGCTTCCTTATCTCATGACATGAAGCATCCAGTAATCTTACCAAAATGTGGGGTGATCACACGGCTGATTCTAGGTTACTGTCATGAAAAAAGTCAGCACCAAGGCAGAGGGCAGACCCTTAATGAGCTTAGAACAAATGGTTACTGGATAGCTGGTGGCAGCAAAGTTGTGGCAAACTACATCAAACAATGTGTCACGTGCAGAAAAGCTCGCCGACCAACAGAAACACAAAAAATGGCAGATTTGCCCACTGATCGTGTTGAGCCCTCACCACCCTTCTCTTTCTGTGGGATGGATTGCTTCGGACCTTTTCTCACTAAGCAGGGTCGTAAAGAGCAGAAAAGGTACGGTCTCATATTCACCTGTCTATCTTCAAGGGCAATTCACATAGAACTATTGGAAGATCTGACAACTGATGCATTCATAAATGCACTGCGGTGTTTTATAGCTGTTCGTGGAGCTGTAAGACAAATCAGGTCAGACAGAGGAACAAATTTTGTTGGAGCGAAAAATGAGTTGACAAAGGCTTTAAAAGAAATGGACAATGACAGACTGAGGTCTTACCTGGCTGAGAAACATTGTGATTTCATTATGAATGTACCTGATGCCAGTCACATGGGAGGAATTTGGGAACGGCAGATAAGGACAGTCAGGAGTGTCATGAGCTGGGTCCTTTCCAAGAGCACAGGCAGATTAGATGATGCTTCCTTAAGAACCTTTTTCTATGAAGCTATGTCGATCGTTAATAACCGACCTCTCACAACTGACAGCATCAACGATCCTAAAAGTTTAGAGCCAATCACTCCAAATCATCTACTTACCATGAAAAGCTCTGTTCCACTTCCTCCTCCAGGGAAATTTGTGGCAGAAGATGTGTATGCCAGAAAAAGATGGCACAGGGTACAGTACCTAACTGAACAGTTTTGGAGTAGGTGGAGGAAAGAGTATTTAGCAAACATCACACTCAGACAACGCTGGCACTCTTCAAGGCGTAATGTGAAAATTGGAGACATTGTTATTGTCAAAGAGGATGAAATTCCACGCAATGAGTGGAGACTTGGAAAAGTGATAGATGTTTGTAAGGATGGAGATGGACTGGTACGAAAAGTTACTGTACAGATAGGAAACAAAAATCTTGGAAAAGAGGGTAAAAGACTTTCTAGTTCATCCATTCTTGAGCGTCCTATTCATAAATTGGTTGTACTTGTAGAAAACAACTAAAATGTGTGATAATGAAACCAGGTTTACTATTGAGAAGAGTTTAAAGTATCAGTTATGTAAGCTAAAAGGTACAAGATATCAGTGTTTATTTCTGAAAGTTACCAGATTTATTTAAATGTTTTCATAGAAGTTATCATAAATCATAGTAACTTGGTGGGAGTGTAACTGTCTGAGAGACAGGTATTTCATTTCAGTGTTTATTTTATATGTATTTGAAATTTAAGTTTGAAATCATTATAATGTGTTAAAACTGTAATATAAGATTATCTTGAACGCAACCTTTTGGGGTTTCAAGTGGTCAGAGGTCACACCTGGGCATTGTGGGATATTTTTACAAAAAAGAAAAGAAAGAGAGGTCCTACATGTGCTGAAGGAGGGCCAAACGTGGCTACTGAGGACAATATTCTGCACGGTTGGAGAGGCGCACACGGTAGTGTACTTTTATTTAGTTTTTCATATTTGGTATTTATGTTTAAAAGTGACCTTTTGTATGTTCCTTTGATGTTTTCAGTTTAAGCAATTAACGGGTGTATTTGGTTGTTTTTGTATTTTTTGTGTGTAGTTTTCACGGTGTCTGATGACAGAGATGCTTGAGAGAGAATAAAACATCATGAAGGACATCTGTATGATGCGTGGCCATATTTCTTGAACCGGTGCAGCTACAGCGTCCCATCCATCTTAGTAAGTGGAATGAAACAAGAAACACAGTGGGCTTCAGCTGATATCAACCCGTTTCAGGAACTTGCCACGGCTGCTGTGTCTGTGAAATCCAGAGATTATTCAGCCAGATGAGTGCGGTAAAAAGCAAGTGCCAGAGTGTCTCTTCTGGGTCACTTTGCCGGTCCCAAGCCCGGGTAAAGGAGGAGGGTTGGACGTAGAGCTCGCAATTCCACCCCACGTAACAGTCTGTTGATTAAATTTGATATTTTAACATTTAACAATACAGGACAAAATTGATTTATGTAATGTGGGTCTAGACAAAGCATTAAAGTCATGAGGTTATTTTGAGAAGTGACGGCCTATTTTAATGGCAAAATTAAGAAAAAAACAAAGCAAGAATCAACAGAAGAAAGTTCATTTGTAGGTCTAAACATATTTAGGGAGTTTTATTCTCTCTTTTTGTCTCTCCCACGATGTTATTCCTCTGCTTCAGCGTCCATTACAATTACACGCACATGGCACAAAGTTAGGTGATGACGTCATTTAGGGACTTCTGCCAACTTTTAGGACGGCCAATAGCTACCTTCCTTACTGAGGAGTTGGCAACACTGCCTGCAGCTCTGTCTCTGTGGCTCTCTGAGAATCTGTCTCCACCCATTTCACAGGTTCGACTGTACAACCCAGCTACCAGCGCTTGTTACATCATTTTGCAACGCCACGGGTGCCTTTTGGACGTCTCTTCAAAGTATGAGGCTGAACGATGAGTTTGATCCTCAGATAAATATCAACTAGAAGTCACTGTGTTATTGAGGAGAGTTGTTCGTTTACTCAGGAACAACAATTACACTTATTATGAATTACTTACTCATTTAATCACATGTATTTCAGTACGTGAAGAAGCTGGTGACAGAAGACCTCGTAACCTTCAGTATAAGATCTGGGGGCTGCTTCTGCGTCTATTTGTGAATGCTGTCAACAACATTAACGAGTAACCCGAAGTCATAATTGAAGTGATAAATTTCAATGAGCTGATATATAACCCTGGAGTGTCAGGACGTTGCCCGTCATTAATGAAAGCATAAAGCTTCTAACCATCATCATTGGATCATTCGAGGGGTTTCATTAATACTAATTGATTGAATAAATGCTGAAAAAAAATTCTAGAATAAATTTTTTCAATAGTTATGATGACTCCTGTGTCTTTGTATAAGCTAAATCTTTTCATGAGCTCAGGCCACGTCTCAGTGTTTTACAACTGCTTTCACACATTTTCTAAATGAAGTCACATTTTATTCAAAACTCTACACACAAAATGCAAAGTGCCACATTTCTGCTGCAAAATCAAACACTGCATTGAAAATATCATAAACATCTAAAAAATCAAGTATTTGCCTCAAATAACAAACACTGTTTACCTTATAGGAGATTTTTGGATAAATCCAAAGCTCCTCTGTCGTCCACTTTTCCACACAAAGGAAAGTGTGAGCGCAGTGATCTGCTGAGAGGTCGGCATGTTCGCAGCTCCACCGGTCCAATGTAGGAAGCGGAAACACTGAGTCATGTGCTCTGAGTAGTTGAGTTCGCTCTGTGGTCTGCTGTGTGTCTCTGAAGGTGTCCGAGCTCAGAGCAGGAGGTGGGGCGTACAACACACTGAGAACAGCCAATATACAAATGTAATATATGCACATACAGTATGTTGAATTCCTATATATGAAATATATGTTTTTATTTTATATGTAAGTTTATTATGTATGATAATATATATATATGAACCCTGTTAGAAACTGGAACAATTTAATATGTTAACAGTTTTTTTTTCCCTCTTTAATAATTTAATTTCTTTGAGTGAGCGTGCAGTGATGAAGAACAGTAGAGAAGATAATACTTGTGCTAGCAGGTTAACGGTTAGCTTCAGCTCTCATGTCATGTGAACAGTGGAATAAAAAGTCTGCAGTATGTGAACTCAACACAGTCACTGCAGTGGTTTGTTCATTTGCCCTCAGAAACTCTCACACCCACCTTTTCTTTTCATGAGACAGTGTTCTCGTGTGTGTGTGTGTGAGTGTGTGTGTGTGTGTGTGTGTGTGTGTGTGTGTGATTCAGAGGGAGCCCACACTGTACCAGCGTGTGAAGCAGTGTCACACTCTGTGTCAGACAGAAAAGTTGAGTCTTTATAGTGTGTGAAGGCGACGGCTGGAGGCGCTGCGCAGCGTGTTTAATTGGAAGAGGAGCTCGTCGTGTCCTCTCAACCCAACATGATGAAATCTGCTGTTTGTTTTCAGACCGGCTTCTGTAGCTGCTTCCCTCCATCCAGCGTCGACACTAATTCACCGTTCTGATAATGTCTCTTATCAGGGCTGTGAATTAGGTCACATTATGTATTTAGAAGAATCCTGAATTTTTTGGCTTCACCCAAACTCCATTGTGCTTCTTCCTTTTTTTTTTTTTCATATTTGTGTGAATCCCTTCGCGGATGTGAAGCTTTAAAGCCGGCGAGCCCCTGTGGGCGTGTGGAGAGCGACTCGTGCTGGTTCAAACGTGGAGCTCAGCGAAAAGCATTCACATTCCCACCACAAAGGAAGTCGTGTCCTTGTGCTCCCACTGTAATGAACACGTCTCTGCGCACGGCTCCGAGCTGATGGGATTCTCTTTCAAACGAACTTTCCCTCAGACTTTCTGCCCCACAAAGGTGCAGCAAAGGAGTCCCGTATACTTCACAGACAAAGCAGCTGTTAGCATCACACACAGACTAAAGAAAGATTATTCCACAGTCTTTTATCTTGAGCCTGATGAATGGTGGTGGAGGTGTGGAGGGTTGGCAGCAGCGTGCCACAGGTGCAGTTACCAGTGTTGATAAGAACAGTTGAAGCTTTACTCTCGCTGATTGAATAAAAAGGAGGGGTGAGTTTTAAATGGTGCAGAGGGAACGGGGGAATAAATCAAAGGGCTTCTGCACAAAGAGCAAAGAAAATGCTGACGTTCACACAACTGCATCACTGAACAGTCTCAAGATGTTTTTTTCCATTTTAAAGAAAGAGTTCAGCTTTTTGGAAACTCACTCCTTTCTTTCAGCCAGGGAGCAATTAGCTTAGCTTAGCATAAAGGCTGTTGACAGGGGGAAAAAAAGCTAGCATGGCTCTTTCCAAAGTTTAAATGTTCAGTAACGCCTTGACAGAACTTCTTCAAATTTGGAAGAAATATTTACAGGGACTCAAGGATTAACTGATTAGATTTTGGGGGTCAAAGGTCAAAGGTCAAGGTCAATGGGACCTCACAAAATGTGATTTTGGCCTTATGAGCACAATATCTCTGCAACACCTTTAGAGAATTTCTTCAAATTTGGTAAAAATGTTCACCTGGACTCAAGGATGACCTGATTAGATTTTGGTGGCTGAAGGTCAAAGGTCAAGGTCACTGTGACCTCACAAAACATGATTTTGGCCTTGTGAACACGATATCTGGAGAACTCTTCAAGCGAATTCCTTCAAATTTTGCACAAACTTTCACTTGGACTCAAGGACCAAGTGATTAGACATTAGTGGTCAAAGGTCAAAGGTCAAGTTCACGATGACCTCGCAAAACACTTTTTTGCCATTACTCAAGACTTCACAGCAATTATGACAAAATTTCACACAAAAGTTTAATATTTTATACGATAAACAGGGGTGTAACCTGAAACTAGTCCGAGTGGTGGAGGGAAACGACCACGAGGAGCTGATTCTACTTCATTCAATCTTCATTAAGGACACAGCTCAGTGACAAACAAAAAGAAATCCACATAAAAATCAAATCAAAACAAAAGACTTTCCCCAGTACTTTCAAACAGGCTGCAACACCAGTGGAAAATCTACACCAACAGAAATGCAAAACAGACAATTTGTAGTTTGAGGAGTTGAACGGTTTTTAAACATTTCTCAACAGTTTATGTGTCAGCTCAGCAGTTTGTGCAGCGTCTCTCAGTGACAACAAGACTCTGGGACGCCACCGCACTCAGCTGCTGTTAGAGAAGAAACTGTGACAGCAAAAGTATAAATACTGAAAACAGAACCTCTCATACTGGAGTTCCTTATTGGAAACATGTTGCTCCTCTCAGCTCTTTAAAATGTTATAAGCTGACTCCCAAAACCAATGTGTCGACTTCCAGTGGTGGAAAATAACAAAGTACAATTCCTCAAGTGTTTTCAGATCAGCTGCTTGTTTTTTTACTTCCCAGGGAACAAAATAAAACGTCTGGCCCAACATATGCCTGGGTCCTCAGCTCAAGTCTGGACAATGTACTTCCACATCTGGACAGACTCCAGCTGTTATCCTCTCGTAATGGCTGACAGCAGGAAGTTTCTCTGTGTGCGCTATATCTGGTCCAGATGTGGAAGTAGCACCTGACCATCATGCTGTATATGGCTATTGATTGATTTATAAATTAATCTGATCCATTGAGAAGTTCAGAGTCAACAGGCATAGACACTAATTATCACTAGTGAGAGGTTAAGAGATCAATCAGCTCGACTGAACCCAGACCAGCTCAGGTGTGTCAGCTCCTGTTTTTCCGGAGGGAATCAGTGACTGTGAACACTGGTTTCTCAGGTCGCCTCGTTGTGCTGCACCACAGAGCCTGGTAATAATCCACTCACATGTGGAGCCATGGAAACAAGAATTCATTACAGCACAAACTGATTCTCTCTAACAACACAAGGTTTTTAGAAAGCTCGGAGCGGCGCGTTGCTGAGGCTGAGAAATGGATTTTACTCACGTTGGTATCAGATTTTCAGCACAGTCATCACAGTCTCCAGAATCAGAGTCGACAACAGTCGCTCAGGTTTATGTCTCGCTCTCATATCTCAGATGAGTGTTTTTGTTACCTGCAGGCCTCCGTACAGGGAAACAAGATTGAAGTTTATGATAAATGGTGTTGACAATGTTTTTCTTCATGTGTAATTAGAGTGAAAGAGAACAGACACATAGTAAATCACAGCCCTCATATCTTATTCTTATTGTGTAATCAAAAGGAAATAATAATCACTAGTTTCCTCATTAAACATTAAAGATTAGCCACGTTTGATCCACCTACATCTATATTTTATATCATTACAAAGAAGTTTATTTTCTCCTCCACTGTTTTACAGCAATGTCTAATGACTTAATGTCTTAATTAATGCCTTTTGGTGCATTTAATTATTTTGTCCTCCATACAAATTACTAGGAGAATCTTGCATGTTTGTGCTGGGAGACACTGATGACATCATTAAAGGACTTTACAAACTTTACTTTACAAAACCACCTCCCATATCACTTTATTAAGGAATAAAAAAACACATGAGTTTCTACATTTGGGAAACTTGGTTTCTGCATTCAGCATAGGGAATCAGACAGACCTTTGAATTTAAATACATAATCTGATGATAACAAGCCCATTTAAATAAAGTTGCTGTTATCCAGAAACACCATGTTTCACTTCACAGTGTCAAGCCGTGGAGCTTCCTTGTACAAATAGTTTTGTTCGGTCCGTTCAGCAGAACCACGCTGTGTTCACTTTCTTCCTCTCAGGTGTCTCAAGAGTATTTATTGTGTAAGAGAGAATTCCTGATAAACTTTGTTGGCCCATATTTATGCAGCTGATCCAGGTGTTGAGCTATCAGCTCAGTAATAGCTTAATAGCATCTGCAGGTACAGTATCATTTCTCTGAGACGATGTTTCTAACCTTGGGAACAGACGTTTTCAGAATAGTAATTTGCCCTGAGCTCCTTCAAGGGAAAACAGACAGAAATCCATTCATCTGCCTCTTGCCACAGGTATAAACAGAATACAGAGCACTTCCTGTTGAGGCCTGAAGCATGAAAACATGTATCTGTGTTTATCAAGGTCCACATGAGCAGTTGCTGCTGGATGTCATGGTGACGTGGTGAGAGTGTATCCCAGCTCACACGGTTTCTGTTGTGACCTTGATACAGGAGAATAACCACAAATCAATACTTAATTCATCTCATCTGAGGAGTTTAATGGGTCTGCTCTGACGACATGTCAGAGAGCTGAGGTCTGTGAGCTGCTGCAGGGAAGTAATGAGGGTGGTGGCTCGAGCGTCGCCTACACCATCATTAATGTTCAGGCAATCCTGCAACCCAAACTTGCCTGAGGCTTCTGGTCTGATGCGTACAGTTAGTCACGCTCTGCAAGCAAGGAAACACAGGGCTCTGAAGGTATTTATAAAATGAATAATATTTATAATGAAAACAAAGTATGTCCCATCACAACAGCCCTGATCATTCACTAGAACTAGAAAAATAAACAATAAAGGTTCTTCAAGCCATCAGATGGGATGAAAAATAGGGTGAACAGATATTCTTGTTTTCTGTGGATAGTCCCCGTTTTTGGAGGCCTGTTCCCGGCTGGAGCTGTCCTCGGAAATGTCCCAGTTTTTAACTGTGGATTAAAAACAGACCAGAGAGAAAGACAGACCACAAAGCAGCAGGCAGACATCAAGTGTTGTGCTTGCTTTGGCCAACAGAGAGAGCTGGCTGCTAGCTGCAGAAATGAAGCTAAACCCATTAAAACAGAGTTATTCAATCAGATTTTTCTTTTTTGTTGTCTCTAGGCAAAGAAAATGTTAACTGGCTCACTCATCTGTTATTTAACTAACGGAAACAAACATACCCAAAGCCCCCCAGCCAGGATTTGGAAAAATTGTTTTCATGTTCGAAGAAGTGAAGAAGAAGTGTCCCAACAGTCTGCAATGGACTTCACATGACAACATTCATGACCTGGAATACTTCGATGAAAAGACTGTTACGAATTTAAGTAATATAAATAATCTTAACAGACAATCAGACTTCAGAACTCTTCAAAGGTAGGGAGTCACCACCGTTTCTCCTCTCCCTGGTTTACGATGCTGGTAAATCTGAATTAATTCAGCTGTTGTTATAATGGTTTCTGTAAAATGGACTGAACAGTTGAATTGTGGGGAATCTATCCGAGCTAACGATGTGTAGCATGCTAACACTGACTAAAGTTAAAACATTTATCTTTAGTCCTGTTGCTACACTAAAATATATCAATACGACAGTTTTGAAACTGAATAGCTCAAGGAGCAATAAAGATTTGACACATCTGTATCAAATATATCCTGACATGAAGAATTTGTCTCCTACAATTGCCTTCTAACACAACGACCGTATGTTCTGTACATCTTGTTGAAAGTTGGATGTCATCAACATAAAAGTTAACGTAATGGATTTGTTCAGCTCATGCAAGAAACTGTTTTTTCTCAGGCGTAAAATGTTGTGAGACTTTAGATTCTCACCTCAGGATCAGAGACACGTCTGAGTTATTCATTTCTACATCACCAACATATCTGACACATAATGAGGCAAATAAAATTCATACACAGTTTGGGGTCACCAGAGGAATACAGAGAAACAATCCTGCTACGAGAAAACCGGGTTAAATAATCATTGGCCTGTGTTGTGTCTCGCTGCGTCGTCATTCCTCTGTGGCTGTGGTGAGTTTGATATGTGCACCTCCTCCTCTGATGCACCCTGACACCGTGTGGGTGTACAGCTCATCATCTGTCTCTCTGCCCCCTGAAACACACTCCCATCTTTATGCTAATCCTTCGGCCAGACGCTCAGAGATCCATAGACAATAACACACACCCAGGAGAAATGCATGGGAGAATACAACACACACACACACACACACACACACACACACACACACACACTGCACAGGCTGCAGTCGTTCATGTGACTGTCTCAGAGGAAATTATCATTCAGAAGGAATTTAACATGAAGGTGAACTGACTGGTTAAAGGCTTCTGTCATACACATCTCTGACTGTAAGTTCCTCTTTATTGGAGCTTGTATTTAGATTTTAGACTCAAGTTATTTGTGTGTAAATGCAAAGGATTAAAATGTGGCTTTGAAATAAAAAATATATTCAACATGTTTTTCAGGCGTCAAGGTTCAAACAAAGTAGGTGAAAAAAGAATTTAAAAGAAACTGTCACAGGCTACATTTTGAGCTAGCTCTTAGCTAAAGCTATTGCTAGCCAAAGAACGTAAACGTTAGCCCTGGAAATTGTTGTTGATTTTGTTTTTCACATCGTCCTTTTTTTTTTAGCATAGTCTGTATATCAGAATGTGATAATCCGAGGTCTCATCTGCTGTCTGATTGGTTCCTGCCAGATTGATTCTGCAGCTTTCTCTTTTTATCTTTGGCCTTCAGTAGAACATCAGCTTATTTCAAGACAAAAGAATGAAGTCATCACTGGTGTTAAAGTCAAAGTCGATCAAGTTGCCAGTCTGTGACTTGAGACCACAACTCTGAAATGAACGGATACGGCAATAAAATTACAGCATAGATTTGCACACTTCACACGTTTAATGAGCTCATTTATATCCTGTTCTGCAGCATCAACCCTACAACAGTATGAGACATAAAGGCTCTTAATCATCTTGACCGGGGAAAATGATGCTTAAAAATGCAACAACGTGCACTGACAGGGTTGGAAAAGAGTGCACGTGGTTAATGCGTGAATGCTTGTGTTCATAGTTTGACACCGCGCAGCCTGTTTACATGGTAAACTTTCACCTCGGTGATTGTCAGTCCTTCAGATCAGAGCTCAGCGCCCAACTTGTAGAAACATCTCCCAGGTGAGGAGCTCTTACTGCTGAATGATAACTGGCACTGATGAAGAGGTTTGTAAAGTTTCTCCGATGGTCTTCACTAATGACTCACTGCTGAAACTCCTCATCATATATATCTGTCCTCTCCGCTCGTCTCATTTCCTTCCTTCTTATTCTCTTTTCTCTTCTCCATCCTGCTCTCTGGTTGACTCTGACTCTCTGACTCTTGTTCATGATATAAACTGTATGAAATTGTGATGAAATGAATGGTAAGACATGTTTTCTTAAAATGGATATGATTAGAGGTTTTCAGAAGAAATTCTCATGCTTTAAAACTAATCTAGTCCAGTCTGCAGTCAGGTTTCAGAAAGTGGAACAGTGAAGTTCATCCACACATCCTCATGAAATAGAAACTGTTTTTGTACCAGGCTGTAAACATGTTTATTTCTGCTGTAAAGTTGGACATTTTAACATGGGAGTCTATGGGGACTGACTCACTGTTGGAGCCAGACTCTAGTGGTCATTAGAGGAACTGCAGCTTCTGGTTCTTCAATGCTGGCTTCATGAATCAGCCCCCGGAGGTTGAAGCTTGGTCCTAATGAAGACAACAGGAGCCGGCCACCACCGCTTCACACCACCAATAGATTTCCTCCAAAAGAAGAGAGAACATTTATTTTATCAATGATACTGATATCTGGTAATGATTTATTTCTACTAATTACTCTTCTCTTGTCTCTGATGAAGAGACATTTAATGTTTTTAACATAATGAGAGACAAAACATCCTCTGGTGTTCACAGGCTAATTGGTCACTGAATTAATTCTAATTAAAACCACAGAATCAGGAGCTTTTCTATTCAGATAATTAGTGTAAATGTGGAAGATGAACATAAACTGCCTCCACATAGAGATAATTAATATTTGATGAAGCAATCTTAGAGCCGTCCTCCTCGTTGTTATGAAGAGCTGCTCCCCTCTTATAAAAGTTGCTTCATTACTGCTGTCTTGGTGGTACGCCTACACCCAGCTCCAGCGAGCCTGTAACACCACCACAATGTAAAATTAATAATATCAAACGCAGAGGCAGGAACATGGAGCTCATAAAAACTGACAAAGAACTTGCGCTTCATAACTCAGACTCTCTGTGTTAAAGCTTATGAAGCAAACGCGTCAGTGAATGATGCAATATTCAGGAGGAGTTTCAGAAGTAGTAACAGCTCGGGAAATGATGCCATCTCTCATCTACATAACAGTCTATAATCTGATATTCAAAGACGACACATGACATGAAGCATCTCCCCCTCTGAAGTTTCTCTAAATATGTTTTTATTCCTCCATGCTAGCTACAGTCTGAGCTGGAGCCGTGTGCTTTTCATGACGTCTGTCCGTCCGTCTCATTCTCGTGGACACGATATCTCAGTAACGCCTTGAATGAACTTCTTCAAATTCTGCACAAACATTCACTTGGACTCAAGGATGAACTGATTAGATTTTGCTTGTCAAATGTCCCAAATCAAACACACACTAAATACTGACAGTGGCTCCTCCGGCTATGACTGAGAACCAGCAGAGAAGCTGGATTCAGAGACACAGAGTAACGATCAGTGAGGTGTGTGCAACACTGTACAGCATCAACAACTACAGCTGCACGCCGGCGACAGTCAGAGCCGGAGCCATATTGTTTTCAGGTTGTCCGTACGTCCTTCTCATTCTCGTGGACACGATACATCAGGAACGTCTTGATGGAAGTTCTTCAAAGATTCACTTGGACTCAAGGATGAACTGATTAGATTTTGGAGGTCAAAGGTCACAGTGACCTCAGAATGCAATTTTTCGCCATTACTCAAGCCTTCACACAGCAGTTATGACACAAATGGTTCATATTTTCTCTGACTCTGGATAAACAGGGATGTTGCCTGAAACTAGTCTGAGTGGCGGAGGGATACGACCACGAGGAGGTGATTCAAGTTTATACATCTCTGCTGCTTTATTCTGCTGTTAATTCGATAAGAAGCAGATTTAAAATTGCAGAACTGTTGTATTAGACTGCATTAGTTTTACCAGGTGTTCCTAATAAACTGCCAACGGACTCTATGTGTATCAGTTGTTATCAGCTATATGCACAGGCTGCAAAGTGCCTGAGTGGAATTCATTGGTTGCTTTCGGTGCAGTTCTCACCTGGGAACGTCATAGCCTGTGAAATACCAATGCACACCTGGGAACAGCCTAAAGATGTTCTTTAATGTAATAGTTTTATCATATGTTATTGTTATCACCATATTTTTTTTACCCCTCCTCTTCCAGCTTTTAAAAATGTAATGCAGTAACACGTTTACTCAGAGAACATTTATCTGACGTACTTTGTACTTTGCTTTGTATCTGAGAACATTTTTACGCAGTAATTTTACTTGTAATTAGTAAAATGTTCTGGTACTCCTCCCTCCCCTGTGAAAGACTTTTTCAGAGTTTTTCCTTTTAACAATGTTTATGATGAGAGCAGCTGATGAAGGTGGAGTTTGTTTTGATGTAAACTTTCAGGGTCATCATCTCTCAGGGTGCAAACAATGTTTTGTTGTGGGATCAGCACCTAATTTGAATACCTGCATGATTTTGTATTGTAATAATTTGCCAGGCAAATTAAATAAAATAATACACAGTGAAAAACAACACAAATGATTTGCCCTTGGCAGCCAGTGTGGTGTCAGCTCACAACAGCGGTGGAGCCGAGGTGAGAGTCCGGGATCCTCCAGAAACACAAAACACAGATGAGAGAAATAAATCCTGTCACAAATTCATTTCCTGCCCCTGAAATCACTGCTGATCACAGGTGTCTCCTCCTCCATTATCCTTTCAATCAGCATGCACAACGAGGGAGGCTGGAAATGAAATCAGACCACATTGTGCTGGAGATAGAGAGACAATCAGGGAACTGTGACTCACCTGGGGTCAGGTTGGAGAAATGGGTCATTCATTTGTCATCCAGGTTTTTCAAACACAAAACTATCTTTGTGATAATTTTCCACCCGCGCCGCCCTCCCCCTCCCCCAGCTGTTTGACATCTGAAGGTTTATGAATAAAACACAATGAGTCTGAACTGTCTCCGTCACTGTGTCGACTCCTCACATTCAAAATAGAAAAGTAGAATCACCTCCTCGTGGTAATTTCTCTGACTTTGATCTCTTCACTTCGCCTCAGTGAAAGTAAAATGAGTAGATTTCAGGAAGTCAACATACCTTCACTCTGAAGCTGAATTTTGTGAAAACAGCATGGATTTCTGTACAGTGATGAAGAAAACACACCCACACTCCTCCTCTATCGTCCCTTCATCCCTTGTTCATTTTCCCTGCAGCCGCCCAGAGATCAGATAATTACAGCTGCAGAGCAGCATGCTAACACCCCCCCACACACACACACATACATAGGCACACACGCACGCACGCACACACACACACACACACACACACACACACACACACACCTCAGTTTATCCATCAAGTGTCGGCCTTTAACCTTTTATCAGCTGCATGACTCTATTGAATCCAGAATGCTCTCATGGGTGAGATATTCAATTACTTTACACACACACACACACACACACACACACAAACACACACACACACACACACACACACAGTGTTTACTCAGCTCTTCTTGAAACTGCATCTTTGCGTTTCACTTTACTACCTACAGTGTGCATGGATGGGTGAGTGGGTGAGGTGGTGGTGGGGGGGTGTTGCTTTGATAACTTTCTGAATCAGTGTTTAATTACTCATTAAGCTGGTTAATTATGACATAATCAAGTGCTGCTAATTTGAATGTCACAAATGAAGGACAGAAGAAACGATGGTTTTATTCTTAGAAGTTTGGTGAAGTGACAGTTTGAGACGACCACACCTGCTGTGTGTCGCAGTTACACACACTCTGATCACACACATACACACACACACACATACACACACACACACACTCGTCTGCTCAGACATCAGGTGCAACACTGCCCCCTTCAGGCCACACCTCTGCATCAGTTTTCTTCTTCTCTGTTTCTTGTCCCTCTGTGTTTTAAATGGACAAAACAAGGAGAGTGAAAAGAGACACACATTTCCATTTCCCATCAGATTTCAGGACACACACACACACACACACACACACACACACACACACACACACACAAAGGATCGTGTTATCCATCTGGTCACATGCTCTTTTGCACAAGGTCATTCTGTTGTGAATAATAGTTTATTGATGTCTTCCTTATAAATCCATCCGTCTCAATGAAAAAATATATATTAGAAAAAGGAACATAAAAGAAGCAAAATGTATGAACATTTACACAAACACATATATATAATTATCTGTATACCTTTGTACAGACAGACACATTTACAGTAAGTAAAGATATAACGCAAATGCAATCTGGGCTGGACAGGTGACAGGTGTGTTTACGGTGTCTGTGCTCTGAAAGACATTACAGCACGAAAGGGGTAAAAAATATTAGCGGGTTCACCCGTGTGTTGCGTTTACGTCAATGCCGATCGCCGAGCCTCCAGTGTGATAGGCTGTTACTTGTGACGTATAACCAATCAGATGGTGCCGTGGGCGGGACACTGCTCCAGACCAGAGTATAATTATGTAATATACTATAATATGTTGCAGAGTGTTAAATGTGTGTAACCATGGTAACCGTTTACACGGGGAGTGGTGTAAATTTCCACGACATTGAATGTTACATAAAAAGGTTTGTTTGTAAGGTCCGATCGTCTTCATGCGGTGAAGAGAGTGAGTATTGGTCAGTTATAAAGCAACGTCAAGTGCCTTGGTTACTGATTGGCCAGGAGGCGGGAGAACAGCAAACAGTGTGAGAGCCGTTGGGATGACGTAGCTGCCTCGTTGCCGCTCGGCAAGACAGCCGAGAAGAAAGGCTAACCCAACGGGTTATCGTTGTCACTGTAATTCACAGAGTGTAGTATGGACATTACGAAGCTCAGTGAGTTAAAGTCAGTCGCATTTTGATTAACTACCGCGTTTTCAGCTTGTCGAAATAAGCGTGTGTTTCGTCAGAGTTCCGAGCATGCTAAGCTAGCGCAGTGCTAACCGCTCGCTAGCACCTCGGTGGATATCATCAGCCAGAGGACGAGCGAGAGGAGACCAGACAGCGCACTGGGTGACCAGGTAAAACCCAGCTGCACCTCTGGCTACGAGGGAGGAGAGACCTTCTTCACCCACGGTCAAGGACTGGTGAGAGGAGCAGCCCATTCGGTTTCTTACCGACAGAGGTAGACTGGACTGGGGTGAGTAACCCTGTTATAAAGCGCGGCCACAGTAAGCGGCCGCCATCTTTAACATGGTCGCCATCTTTAAAATATTTCACTGTCCGATTTTTTTTTTTTTTCAGTGTGGGTCCACAAATACTGGATGTTGATGTTTTATGGTTTGACTGTTATAAGGTTCATAATGTAATTAACGTTACCATAGAATTTCTAAAAGAGTAAAATAGAAGTTACGTGGGTAAAAGGGTAATTAAAGCAAAGAGTGTGTTCATGTGCTTTATCTCATGGTTTTGTGTTTAGTAACAGTGTTAACTTGAATTTGAGTCTATACCTCTCAACAGAGGGGAGAGGGTGAAAAATCTGATTGTTAGCTTTTACTGAGATTTTCCTATACAAAGGTGCTTAGGCCACAACCATATTTTAACGGTGCAGTCATTGAATATATATGATATATTTTCTAATTCAGACCTAATTTTGGTTTAATAAATCCTTTTGTTTTTATGACTTTGAAATGGTTTAATGCGAATTATTATAGAAGCTAAAGAGGGTTAAAGGGGGCCATAAAAGTGAGACCACACATAATGTTGTTCCATTCACACATTAGACATATTGCACAGGTTGTGTCAGCACTAAGAGTTAACCTAGGTGCTTTTCATAAGAAGATAAACAGGATCAGACACAGTTTGTTGAGCTTTCTGTTTGTTTTGGCTCTTTCCTGATCATTTTACTGGTGTTTGCATTTCTGATTCTGGTCAGTCTGGTTGTTAGACCTCAGGTGTCCACACCATGTACACTTTCCACAAGACGTCTGTAAACAGCCTCTTAAGTGCTGTTGTTTATATCATATGAGTGTAGTTTCCTGCTTTGCTTTTTTAGAAATATGTGTTGGCTGTTAAACATAAAAAGCAATCAAAACAGGTTCCTAAATATTTGAGCTCCTCTCCACTTCAACAGGCTGATCATTAAACACATGATGCTTGAGCATTAGAAATGCACATTCCTGAACTTGCATCATTCTGCAAAACTTCAAAGCATTTTTCATCAGTTTATTTGTCCATCATGACTGAGCGTTCACTCACAGCTCTTCAGAAGTTGGGTCAGAGGACAGAAGATGGCGCTGTGTCTCCTGATACAGCTGAGACAGACGTCGTCACAGAGAGCTGAGGAGTAAACATGAGACGTCTGACTGACCTTTAACTGGTGCCATGGGAAAGTCCTCTCCACTGATTTGCCTTCACAGCTTCCTGTTAAGTTTTTTGTTTGAAATCAGTGATTTTCCACATGAGTAAAGACATGAAAAACAAGGAAAAAACAGGGACCCACCACACGGCTCTTAGCTAAATTGCCAGGGTGGTGATGGCGACTGATGCAGAGCAGCACGAGGGGACGGTTTGGGAGGGTTGACTGCTGACATCTGACACCACCACAGGTCTGCACATCGTCTTTGTGAGCGTGGGATCTTATCTTCGGCCATTATGTAATGGGAAGAAGGCCCTTCACTGGATCCTCACTCTGTAATCCTTCTAGGAGCAGGAATGTGAACTCGGCTGGAGCCCGGCCCTACCTTCCAGTGTAAATGGAGGGATTCCTGCGAGGAGACACGTCCTTAGTCATGTCTGCGGACGGGGTCAAGTTCTGGGACAAGCTGAGGGTAGTAAGAGGGATGGAGAAGTCTCACAAGTGTCTCCTACTTGTTTCCAAGCAGGATGGGAGAAACGACACAAACAGAAGGAGACCGCAGGGTCTGGACCCCGGCCCAAAGACAGAGGGAGAATTGATAGTGTTTATGTTGGAGAATTCAGTGCAGGGGAATTCAGAGGGGATGCAGGATGTGTTGATTTCTATCAACCTTTTTCCTCCAGTGTTGTATCCATCTCTACAGACAGAGCTGGAGCTAATCAAAGGAGAACATCTAACACCGATGTTGAGGCCAAAAGTTCTTCATGATCACTACATCTAAAATTAGACCGTGTGTTCTTTTATACGAAAGCCGACAGAGGCCATACTTGCAAATATTTTCTTATCCCATGATCTCAAGATAACAAATCTCATTACCCCAAGATAACGAGATATTATCAGGAGAAAACGATTTTGACTGAACATCATACACTAAGACGCAGTAACACTCCTCCTTAGCAACAGTCCTTAGTAACTCTGATCTGGGTGAAAAGACACAGTGTGATTTCAGTCCTTGATTGAAATATTCTCTGATGTGTTGATCAATGCGTTGTCCTGATATTTTTAGTTTACAGCACTAGAAGTCTCAGGCCTGTGGCCTTTCTGTGTGGAGTTTGTGCCTTACTATAATGTGACTTTTTATGACTTACTACACTTTGACTTTGGATAAAATAACAGTGTGTAATATAAAAGAGAGTTATTGCCTAACTGTTCTGTTTTAGTGTCTTTCAGCTCGTTGTTTTGGTTCATAATCAATACTCTGATCAACTCTGTTCAGCACAGAGTTCACCAGCTAACAGCTTGAGATGGTGATAATATATTAGCTCAGTAAACTGTGATAAAAGTGCCACTTTAAAAGAACAATTGAAGTGAGTGAAATATCTAACTTTGTTTATATATAAATAAAGAAATAATACTTCTCTCCATTCAAAACTGGATGAACAAACAACCTGAAACTCCCCAGACTCACCTTCAGTTTATTCATCACTGGGCTGTGAATTCGCTCAAAATACCAGGAGCTACTTTTCGCTGCCGTCTGGCACCGTCAGTATTAGAGAAATTACTGTGTGCTGTTTGAGTATCTGAGCCTTTGTGGACTTCCAGGATAATAAAACAAAACCACAGTAAAACACACACCTTGGATGTATCTCAAGCTGACAGTGTGGTTACTGCTTTCTGATCCCTGTGTTTGACAGAGCCTCTGCTCTCTCTCAGTGTTAAAGACACATGCTCCACCATCGCTCTCCTCAGGCCCTGGAGTTCATTGGCCATGGAGATGGACTGGTTTTAATAATCAGCATAGAAGCAGCTGCTGGGGTTCATGTGCCACTGTTGGGCTGCTACATGTGCAGCACATGAACACTAGCATCATTATTTATGTCAAGGAAAAAAAACAGCAGTTGACCCAACATGACTTCATCTATAGGCCACATTCAGAGCAGAAATGTACTTTATTTGCTTTGTGATACTGTGGCTGAAATAGGAGGATATGAAATGTGCAGGTTGTATTTCACTCAGGTTGTATCCTCTGAGGCTCTGTGGATTTAACCTCATGAAAATGGAGGGTGGATTTAAGGGCAGAACCTTCAGGCTCTTACAGCAGATTGTGGTAATGTAATTAAACGTAAATTTGTTTGTTAATGCTATAATTACAGCACAACTAAAGCTCATTATAAACTGAAATGATAAGGGCTAGAGATTAAAGTTGTTCCACTGGAGCTGACTCTTTAGCAGCTACACGCTCCACTGTGTTCACCAGCTCTTTGTCATTAGGGGCTGCAGAGTTTTTAGAGGTTTTTATATGAGAGCAATGAGAGTGAAGCAGCAATGAGCTGAGATTTAAGCAGAGAGGACCTGCAGTTAGTGATGATGTCACTATGAACAACTTCTTTAACATACAAGTATTTGTTTATTATTTAAGCTCCATATAGTATAAAGGTAGATGTCCATGTGTTGTGTGATTATAAAGCAGGTCTAGGTTCTGTATTAATACTATATTAATTTGTTGATTCATCACCTTAAACTTGGTTATGTTGATAGTCAGAGGTACCTTTGAGTTTTCTTCCATACTTTGGTCACTAAGGTCTTTTGTGCAACGATTTAACTGAATTAAAGTGATTCCTTAAGTATAAGACTAAGATAAGGAGAAAACCTGAAACATTTTAAGGAAACGTTAAGGAGAAGACTTAAAGGTGTTTTGTGCAACTGTTTTTATTTCAAAGAAAACTTTAACTCAGACTTAAAGGAAAATCTTAACTCGAGGTGCTTTGATTAACAGATACTCAAAATATACTTAGTAGTATAGATACTCAAATAAATGCACTTTGTTACTTTCCCTCCTTGGTTTTTCACTAAATAAATATGTGCTCACTACGTAAACGGTGCAGTTGGAGACACTGGGTGGTCGTCGAGGGCCCACAACATATCTTTGCCCTGATTCCCTCAGTAGGTAGATGAGGCCCTGAGCAGATTAATACCTGTGTTCACAGAACATTAAATATAGAACATAATTATTCTCCTGGCAAATGTTGGACCACAATGACCTTACACCATCACAATTAATAATGACCTAATGTCTTGTTTGCCCTGTGTGTGTGCGTGTGTGCGCGCACAGTGCTCGTGCATGCTCGTGCGTGCTCGTACGTGCGCGCGCTCTCCTGTGAGTGTTGTTATTTCTTAAAGAACAAACAAAACAGACCAACTGTGTGTGATGAAACGGCGGCCAAAAAATGTCCGGCGCTGCTGAGTGTGTGTATACAGAGCTGCCACGACGGGCAGATAAACGTTTGAAATATTAATTATTTGATCGTTATCTGCCGGACAGAGTAAAACAGTCCCAGGGCAAAAGCTCAAAAGCATGTTAACGGACGGAGGAGACGTATTGCAGCCAAACTGCGCATACACAAAGCCACAGATCAGGTCATAAATCACTAATATGGTTTTAAAGATGTTGCTTAATTATTTTCAAAGTATGTAGAATCTTTGAATTACTTGTTTTTCTCCTTTCACCTGCTTCAACATGTCCTCGTTATCTTTCGTCTAAACAAACATGCCAGCAACTTTTCATGACCCCTTTCCTAAATATAAACTACCCAGATGGATAAACATGTTTGATTACAATCATTGACAATGCTAATAAATTATCATTAATGGTTTTCAGTCTTTTTTCTTTTCTTTTCTTTTTTCTCTTTTTTTTTTTTTTACTTCTTTTAAAATAAAATTAAAAACACGGTTTCTACTTTATCCATTGCTAATTCACACCTTTGACAATATGTCGATTCAAAATGATAGTGGAACGCTTCTTATTGTAGATGTGACCATGTGAGGTTATTTAGGAGTCTGTGGCCTGTGTTTAGACTGTGGTGCTGAGTATGTGTTTGGGAGAATGTAAATGGATGATAAATCTTTGGAGAACTGCGCTGACAAACCTCTAACCTCCCCTTTCGTTTTCCTATACTCAGGCTAATCTCCCTCTCTCACTGTCCCCTCTGGGCCTCCTACAAAAATGCGAGTTAATAACACAAATCTGCATCATATATATGTGACTTTTTTTTTTTTAAGAAACTCAATAGAAAAATAGACTTTAATATCTGGAATAGAAGGAGTGAGCGGAGGGATTGGAAACATCTTTCATTCTGCGTCATGGCTGCCTGAGGACATATAGAGCTGCTGAAAGGGAATTAGAGGGTTGAGTCCTGTGTCACAGCCCTGTTAACCTCCTCAATGGCCGGTGTTATGTCTTAGCGCAGAAGCCCAGCTATAATTGAAAAACGCCTTCAGCTACTCGGTTTATCCATAAGTTAGAAAAAAAAGGCCAGATTTGCTGTAGAGAAACCGTTTAAACCGAAGACACGTCCGCACGTTATTACACCCAAACGACTACTTTACGACACTGAAACGTGACGGCAGTGCAGGAAAAGCACCAACTGATACGTGGTGTATATTTAGATCTTCCTCGTTCCTCCTGCAGTATTCTCAGCATGCTTTGTATTTACTTATCCTGTATCACTAATGAGTCAGACCAGGAACTGTGGTGTGACTACCCAAGTCAAGGATTTCTGTGTTTGCTCAGCCTTTCATCTCCAGCACCTTATTCCAATGAAACTCACAGGCTGAGTCTATGGACGTGTCTATATTAAAATGTGAGCATGTGAAGGTCAAAGAAATTCTTCTGTTCCTGTTGCATTCCTGCCACAACATCCCTCCATGTAACCGCAGCTAATGTTGAGTTTTATCAAACAAGACTGTAACTGTTAAAGAACAACATACACAGGTTTTCAATTTTAAAAGAAAAGTTGAATTCAAAAGTAATGAAACATAACCCTCAGTTTTGCCACTAAAGTCTTACTTGGTGTGGGTTTTTTTCCGAACCAATTCACGTTTTTCTGCCGTCGCCATCTTGGCTGTCCTTACTCCACCTACCTCCCAGCTACTGGTTTAATAACTGTGGCAATACATATAAGAAAAAATAACACAAAAATTTAATTCACCTCAATAACCGGAGCACAGACAGCAAGTCAAATCATCTGTTCGATATTTACATGAAAATTCCTCCTGTGTTCACTGACTGACTTGGCTGGAGAGACACTGACGGTGACCGAACCCACCTGTCACTCAAAGGGGCCACGCCCTAAATTATACATAAGAAATTAAATAAAAATGACGGCTCTCAGCACACAGAGAACCAGGACCATGAAACTGAAGCAGCTAAATGTAATTCAGCCATCATTTATTTTATTATTTACGCCTGTTCTTTTCATACTGTGAAAAAGAGCTTATTTACTCCATTTATGGGCCATGTGACCAGAAGAAAGTTGTCTATACATAACACATAAGCAGTAAAATGGCGTCTCTATACTCCAAAATGATATTGAAAATATTAACTTTTTTGTATTATTACTTCAGTTAAGAAATAATGAATTGACCTGACAAAGTGGATTTAAAGAAATAACACAAAGCCTCAGTTAGCTGTTTATTATAGATCACACCACTTAGATGTGTTTGTAGAACCAGGAAAAAAAACAGCAATTTCCCTGTCACGCAGCCTTGGCCCTCGGGGTCATTCACCACCTCCTGGTTCTGATGCTGTTATTTGGCGACGGAGCGATGCGGAGCCTGGAGCTGTGTCTGCTGTTGACCCAGGCAGACCGGTGGACAGGATGTTCCTGAGCGTCCCTGGGCTCCGGTCTCTCTCTCTCCGTGGCCCTCAGCCTGTTTGTTTTTCCGGCTGAGAGCTACCATTCCCTAATCCACCCCTCCTCACCCTCCCTCCTCCCCGGCCATCACTGTGCCTCAGCAAGAATGTAAACACATGGAGGATACATGCACACGTATGTGCTGTATATGCATTTGTACATGTACAAACAGATGTATGCTGCACAGTTTGCACGACACATGTTTGTGCAGGTTTAAAAAATGATTGTGAACATCTAGTTATCCTCGTGAATCTCGGCCGTTTATCATAGAATAACGAGGCCTCCGCAGCGTCTTCACACCAGGACGCCTCTTTACAAAGAAATGTTTGTGCGCTTCACCTGAAAAATGGTCAAAGGGCAACGCCGCAGGCATCACTGAGCCAAACAGTTTACGCACCAGCACCGCAACCTGTTTAACCTTCCACATAGCACCTGTCCCATCCACTAAACACTTTCAAACCCATTTGCAGGAGATCATAAACATCTGCAGCGCTCTGTTTACCTAATACGCCTGAGAACGCCCCCACCTACCCCACCTCTACATTAGCTGAGGTGGGTGCAGTGAGGAGATACATGAAGGTATGTTAATGTGGCCGACCTCTTCCAACTTTCACTTGAAATTCACTCCCTGGATTTACGGCTGTTTGTGTGGGCTGAGGTGAGATTTATGTAACATGTTCATAACAGGTGGTCAGATTGATGGGTGGTTATTACCTAATTATATTTCAACTTTTTCTCCTGCCATTTAAAGGTCAATATAACCTGACCTTTCAAAGTAAAATCCTATAAAATTCTGTATTAAAGTCCTTGGACCCTGCATTAATAGTCAGGAAACACTCAGGTAGAAGAGGCGCTGAAACCAATTACCCCTCCATCAGTCACCACCAGTAGACCAGAGAGCAGTACATTCATATGAGCTGAGGAACTCTGGATAATTATTTATGAGCTCATGTGTCCAGCTGTAATTGAAGCAACACGTTTGTGAGCGTCCTGTGGGAGCTGTCGAAACACTTTCTGGGAAACTGTCATTAATCAAGGTAGATGAGGGAACACGTCACCTGACGGTGACCCCAGGAATGCAGTGAATGTCTCAAAGATAATATATATACACACACACACACACATAACTAGGTGAAACTATCTGAAAGTGGAATTTCTTTTAACATATTCAGCGTTAGCGCTCTTCTGTACCTGCATCCAGTCATATAGTACAATACACCACACATCAACAAGCCTCATAAGAAAAAGAAATTTAAAGCTGCACTGCTCAATATTTTATATCCACAGTTTATTAAATGACTATATCTAATGTGAAAGGCAGAGAATTATCACTTCCCCTCAGTTCAATTGACCGTTTTAACATATTTTATCAATCAATCAATCAATCAGACTTTATTTGTATAGCACTTTTCATACGATCTAAAACAATGATGAAACACCCCCATTCACACACAGAGCAATAAAAGAATTTTAAAAATGCTAATAAATATAATAAGATCTGAGGAAACACTATCATGAATCTCATAGATTTGCAATCATGAAACACTGAAGACTGGAAAACAAAGATGAATAAAATACTAAATGGAGATGTACAACTGTACAGTCACTGCCCTCAGTCATGCCCCAAGCCCCGCCCATTTGGACCCACCAACCAAGCTTAGTTTCCAGGATTTGGTGTTTACCTGAAATCAGCTATATTTGTATTAGATCACTCAGAAAACAGTCAACCTATCAGAAGAGAGGCTCAGAGCATGTTACCCATTACAGCTCTATGAGGTAATAAAATGTTAGTTGTTTTTAGTTTTCGGTCTATTTGCAGATCATAAAACAAACAACACGACATATAGTGTCTTTAAAAGAAAGATTAATATGACACAGATCAGTCCTCTGCTTCTTTCTCTTCTTGAACTTAAAAGGAAACTTGACTTCAGACCAGAGCTTTCACGTTATTCTGTTGTCATGTGTTTATCTCTGGTGACATTCATGTACTGTATACATACATCCTCACCCAGATATTGTGGGAAAACACTTGAGAATTAGAAACTGTTTGGTATGAAACACATGCAGCGGGATCAGAGTCCAGCTGGTACCTCCCAAGTCATAGAATCTGCATGTATTGTGTGTGCACATCTATACTGTATAAGGTAAATGTAAGAGTTACTACCTGTATAGATTTATGTCACAGCAATGTATGAGACTATACAGCATGTTTTGCATGTCACACAGAGTTTATTACAGTGTTAATATTTGTGTGACCCAGGCTTTTTCCACAGAGTGTGTGCAGTCACTTCAACTCAGACTCTGCAGCTGGTTTAAAATGAAAGTTTTATATTTTCTTTCTTCTTCTTCTTCTTTTAATGACAGAACACCTTGTCCAGGGCATCTTGCCAGAACATCTTCCTTTTTACTACAGTCACTGTTTTTATGAGAAGACTTATGGTATTTATAGGTGCTGTATTGAGGAGAAATAGTGAACTGTGTCATTGTCTGACCCACACAGTCACTGTCTAGCCCGATGTACTCAAGATGGCGTCATTGAGTTGACTGAATTGTTTCATCACGTGTCCAACCACTGTTTGTCATCAGCAGTGGAGGCTGGTTGTGTTTTGCCCGGGGTGCGGGTAAAGCACCAAGGGCTTCCGTGCGGCAGGTTATTATGACCCTTAGTTTTGTTTGTCACGTTACTATTTATGCACTTTCTTTGAATTTTTGTATTTGCATTTACATTTCTGATGCACAGTGAAATGTTTAATAGCAAACAAGCAGTAGACTTTAGACAGAAATCTCTGCTGCTGAGGTGGTTGGTGGTGGTTTGTGGTTTCTTGTCAGCAGCAGGTGGTGGTGATTGTCTCTTGACAACAACTTCAGTCATCGTTGTCTTTGTAATATAAGAGGTTAAAATACGTCCTCTGAGCACCTACTTCTTCAGAGCAGACTGGAGGCTACAGTGAGTCACTATCAGGAAGTGACGAATCAGGCCGGGGGTTGGCTAATTAGCATGCTAACTTCAGTAGAAGAAAGGACATGATAAAGACAAGAGTTAAGATTGGTGTTTGTCTTCCACCTCTGGAGACGGCTGTTGGTGAGTAAAGGAATGAAGTTTGATGCTGAACTCACAACGTTACGTAAACAGCTACTAATGCTAACGTTAGCTATGTAGTAATAGCAACAACTTACAAATAGCTCCTTTTTAAAGCAGTGTTATATTTTTGTCCACTGGGAGGCAGCGGAGCGGATAATCATCTCAGTTATCATGGCTAATGTGTGTGTGAACAGTTGCCTTTTCCCACATCCAGCATTTATAGAGCAACAATAGCTTTTATCTGGAGTTGTGTTTCTTTCCACCAGGTAAACTTTAGCTCTGCTTTGGTCTCCACTAACGGCGAGAGTTGCCACCTGACCTGGTTTTCCTGGGATTGTTCTCTTTTTTTTTTTAGCAAAATTTATGTAAAATCTAAATATTAATATTCTTTCCTGGGACATTTATTGTTTCAAATAAAACCTCATTTGTTTCCCTCTACTGTTTTTTTTCTGTTTTCCTCCTAGTTATGTCCAATCATGAGTCAGTAAACGTGTAAAAATGAGTACAACAGTTAAGATTAGCCAATAATGCCCATACTTTAATTTGATTGGTAGCAGAAATACGAAAGTTTACCTTGCCCCCTAGCAGATGGCAACCTAGCAACGGCTGAGACAAACATCTCATTTAGCAGCAAAATGCTCCACAATGTTTCACCAGCTAGTTGCTAGCTGGCACTTGGTGCTAAACAGGAAGCATAAAGTAAATTTATCTGACCTTTATCCACTTGAAAGGGCAGTAAAACCAAAACATTGAGCTGAAAGATGCTAAAATGCTCTGTAGAGCTGAGGGGGAACTGCAGGTGATAATAATCTGTGGGTTTGTCACAAACCTTTCAGTCCTCTGTTAATCTGAAACCCTGGTTAGTGCAGCTTTAAAGCCAACGGATGAAACGCTGCTCAGACTGAGCTCCGGACCTTTGTGTTTACATCTGCTCCTGCTCTGATGGATATAATCTTTCCTAACAGAGCATGAACCATGGGAGAGGTTTGGACCATTAAAAACCATTCTGTGGGTTTCAAATGGGAACACTTGAACTCCGACATTACCTCCTCCGCAGCCTCTTCACTCTCTTCCCTTCAGCTTTAAATGAGTATCCCTCCATACCAGCACCCCGAGGCCACGTCTGCCTCAAACTGCTTTAGCACCATTTAAATCTTCTCAAATCACAATGAAATTTTTTGATATATGTATTCTCCCTCCGCTCTAAACCTCGTCCCAGCTGTCTGTTAGTTATGTGGACGTATTGGCCCTGTCACGGCTGTATATTGTCGTGCTTATGGAGCTGGAACAATTGGATTTCGCTGCCTCTTCGTACATCACAGTCACAGATAATAGCATGGCTACTGCAGCATGAGGTCCTGAAACATAATAATATTTCATATATTTTCTCTGCAGTGGATTCTGTCACATCCACAACACAAGGACGTTTGAAAGCAACAAAAACAAGTAAAATTCTGCTTAATGCATCACTGAGATTTGAAAATAGATGTAATTCTGAGGAGTAATATGGAGTTTAAGATATTTAATGTGTGAATATTGGCTCCTGTTGTTTTTCCCATTATAGAACTCTACTGTAAATCTGATTTAAAGCTGCACCAATCAAAAATTTTCATATTGACACTGAATCAGCTGGTAATGTGTAATGTTAGTGTTTAACCTTGTTAACGTCCATATGATTTTTTTCTTTATGAATTTTTTTATGCTTTTTTATGTACGAAGTCAGTTCATATGAACATTTGAAGACCTTTATGAACAATGATCAGTGACGACACATGGAGCTGAAGCATCTGACCAGTCTTCACATAAAACATAGACTTATCTTTTAGAAGTGATCTGTGACTCAATAGTATTAAACAGTAATTCATGTAGTTTGAGAGGTGGCAGTGATTTGAGGCTGAGGATGGATGGAGGAGGTTCTACTGAAAAAGATTTAAAAAAAACAAAACAATAAATGAACGTGTTGAATGAACTAGTTCCTTTTTTTTGGACTGTGAACTTAGTTCAAATTCAAAATTGTGAACTATGAATGTGAATTAGTTCATTTTAAAATTTGTGAAATTAACTTTGAGCTCGCTTTTGTGAAGTGTGGACTTCCATAACACTTGTGATATATCATATGATATAAGGGGTTTCTGTGAGCTTGTTCTGCTGCCTCTTAGTGGCCAAGAAATTAATTAATTCAGCTGTAATAAACTTTAGAGTTAATTCAACTACAGCAACAAAAACCTTCCCATACGTCTGCTCTTTGCTAAGATACTCTCGAATGTATTTGCTTGAAATGTGTAGTGAGACAGGCTGATGCAGGGCACGAGGTGGTGCACACAACCTTGGCTCTCCGCTCCCATTTACTTGCCTGTGTTTGGCTTCAGTTCTGTTAGTTTACACTAGATCCCCATTAGTGTCAGAGATACTGGGTGATGCCCAGTTAGTGTGTGAGAGCTAGAGGGGAGGAGTCAGGGTCTCCCTCTCTGGCTCCAGTACAGGTGGTGTGTGTGAGTATATTATTATTTTAACAATATATATATATATATGTGTGTGTGTGTGTGTGTGTGTGTGTGTGTGTGTGTATGTGTGTGTGTAGTATTGATAGATTAGTGCCCGTTTGCTCCTGTCTGATCAGTTTCCTTCACAACAAAGTTAGTTCCAGTTCTGTGGCCGGCTCTCCCCAGGCCTTATCTTGATTGGTTGGGGAAGGACGGGGTGGGAGAGGCGATCTGCTGCTGAGGATCCACAGACGCTCCGAGCTGCACTGTGTCTGTAGGGAGCACAGACTGATCCACCTCCTGAACAGATGTCTTAATGGACAGTAACACCGGTGCTGCAGACGAGGACCTCTTCACCAAGGATAACGTGTGAGATGAGGCAACTTTTTGAGAAGTTAAAGATTAAGATAAAGCAGCTGAAGATTGTTGGAAACGATCGAGAAGATTTGGGGACTTATAAGGAAATGTGGGGAAACCATAGGACCCAAACTACAGCGAGCATCACACACTGGAGAGGAACTCTTCCTGTTCTTCAAAATTCATCCATTAAATTCTGAATAAACCTATCTGGAGCTACCTGAGAGGAGGTCGCTGTACCTGGCGAGGCGAGGAGGTCCGGAGACAGAGAGGGGGGATGAGTGTGAGGCCTGGCGAGTCCAGGGGTGAGCTATGAGGGGGAAAACAAGCTGGGAAACGCTTTCAATGTAAACACACAGCACCATGCCAACCCTGCTGCCGAGCTGGCACAAGAGGACCTGGACCACACTCCTCCTCGTTATCTTCAGCCACCAGGTAAATGAATACTGAGGCCTTTCAGTTCACTAACGCTCAGTCTTTACTGAGTCAAACCGGGAGCTTAGACTACATGTTCAAAATCCCTCCATCTTTTGTGTGTTACTGTGATTCTTCACAGGGGTATCCTCCCATCTGATTCACTGTATGAGGCCAGATTACATGTCGTATCTCTCACAGCAACAAACCTGCTGACATGTAGCAGATTTTTAAAATCTTAAAATAGTATTTTTTCATATGTAGTTGGCCGACAGGAGGTCCGACTGCTCATATGCATTTTCTGTTCATCCTCTTCCACCAGTTTAGTGACAGGCTTTAAAAACAACTCTGTATCTGTGTTGAGACTCAAATGAGATGGATGTTTTTCTCCAGGGATGAAAGGAAAAAAAAACAGAAAACATTTAAATATACATAACCAAATAACATCAGAGAGCACTTTGTAGTCTTTGTGCAGTATTCACTTTCATCTTCAAGATTATGAAACCTGAAATTATTCAGGAAGTGAAGACCCTGCTGCTGGATGTGAAGCAGGTTTGGTCCCATGGGAGACAAAAGAGACGACAGGGAGGCAGCAGCTCCTGTCTCCCCCTCAGCGGTGACACCGCTCTGGACTCATCTCGAAGAGATGAGCCCCGGTGAGGTGACACGTTCCTCTGTCAACCATGAGGAATCTCTGTGGCACAGGTGGCCCGGCCGAACAGACACAAAGAGGCTGGAGACTTCAGCTGCTTCCTCACTGGACTGTGAAGATTGAAAAGTCACCGTCTTCACCTCCTGAGGCTGAATCATAAACAGCAGACGAGGCGGCTGTCGGCTGCAGTTTGCTCCTAAAATAAAGGAAATGCTCATCTGTCTCACTAATGACAGCAAATTAGGGAAGAATCATAATTTATAACTGAGCATTAATTAGGAAAATAGTTGTCACCCTCATATCATATCCTTAGAATAAACAGTGGTGTGTGTTTGCGTTGCTGCAGCTGTGACACTGATGCATAAAGCCTGGCTGATAAATCACCTGCATCAATTATAGATTGCAAACAGGTGAACATGTTCCCCCGGCAACACCAGGTGGTCCTGGTTAAATACTCCCACCAAGTGGCTAAACACAGATGCTGCAGCGTCCGCATGTTGCAGGTTCTGTGAACAAACACTGACACTTTGTTCTCAAGTCATAAAATGTGACGTTAGACTCAGTGGCATGTTTTAGAAAAGATGTTTATTCAGAAAGAATAAATAAAAATCATTATGCAAACACACGATACAAAAAGAGGTCACTAAATCAGTTAGACATACAGTGTATTTAGAAAGTACTCAGTCACTTTGTTGTACATTTTGTTATTTTGCAGACTTATGTTGGAGGGTTTAATTCACTCATCAATGTACAATGCTAGCTGCTAGCTAATGCTAATGCCAAGGAGAGGCGGTTAGCTTGCTGGCCCACTGGCTTTAAGTCAGCCTGAGCTAGTTTCCCATTCTTTCGGACCTTATAATTTATGCTGTATATTAGTCAAAAGACTGATTGAGTGCTTTGTTGACTGATTGATTTTTTTTTTATTTTTAATTCTTTATGTGCCAGAATAACATTAGTCAGACATTGTAGAGAACTCTCCTCTCTTCCTGAAGGTGAGCTGCTCGGTGCTGGAAAGTCTGATCGCCAAACGGACCGAGTACTGGGAGACCTGCAACAGAACTCTGGCAGCTGCTGGACTCTCAAAAACTGGTGAGCCTCCTGACTTAAGTTTTATCTACCTATATCTACTTCCACCGTTACCTTGATGAAACCCTCAAACTTGACTTCCTGTTGCAGGAAACTACTGCAGAGGAACATTTGACACGTTTGTGTGTTGGCCCCACTCGTCCCCTGGGAACGTGTCGGTCCCCTGTCCCTCGTACCTGCCGTGGATCAGTGAGGGTAATGTTGTGTTTTAACTCGTGTATAAGGTCACTCAGCCTTTTTCTTAGTCACTGCATTCACTTCAAGTGAATCAGTAACTGAGTGAATCACAGGAAAGATTCTTCAGTAGTGAAGTCACAGGATCAAGAGTTTAACGGTGGAGTTAAACACTTAATGAAACTGTCATGGTTTAAATAGAAAGTCATCTACTCTGCGTCTCTAAAGAGTTTTTCAGGAGCCTTCAGAAAAGACATGCACTTATCAGTGAAAATTAAATTTTCTCTTTCTTCATTTTCTCTGGGTATTAAAGTAGCCGTACTCTCTCAGTTTGGGGTTTAACTGTATAATAATGTAAAACTAGAATCACGTCCTCATGGCTGTTTCCTCCACCAATCAGAAGTAGCGGGAAACGTAGTCACAGTCTCTTCTTCCTGAGTTACAGCGTTGAATAATGATCACAAGTGTTTTTACGGAACATAATGAGGTCACAGTGAGGCTGACCTTCGACCTTTTGAATGTAAAATATCATCACTGCATCATTTTAATAGACATTTGAGTGAAATTGTGTCATAGTGAGGTCACAGGGACCTTTGACCTTTTGACCACCAAAATCTCATCAGTTCATCCTTGAGTCCTGGTGAATGTTTTTGCCGAATTGGAAGAAGTTTTCCTGAGAAACGGATGGACGGACAACCCGAAAACAATATGCCTCCACGCCTGCGACAGCCAGAGCCGGAGGCATATTGTTTTCATTTTAACCTCCCTAGCACAGGTTAAAATGAACGAACGTCACCGTTTCTCTCATTTACCTGCAGACGGCTCCAGGAGGGCGCACAGAGAATGTTTAGAAAACGGGAGATGGCGTCAGAGGGGGAACTCCTCTGAGCTGTGGAGAGACGACTCCGAGTGTCAGGAGGACCAGTTCTTTAAAGACGAGGTGAGGAGGACACAGGGACACACGCAGAACGTCTGTCTCTTTCTGAAAGATCTGAGGAGATGTTGTGATCTCTCCATCCATTTCTGTGTGTGTGTGTGTGTGTGTGTGTGTGTGTGTGTGTGTGTGTGTGTGTGTGTGTGTGTGTCCAGGAGGATGAAATGCTTCGACAGACGGCTCTCAGGCTCATCTCTGTCATCGGCTATTCCCTGTCGCTGACCTCCCTCACACTGGCCACTCTGCTGATGGGCATGTTGAGGTCAGTGTCGGGGGGGCAGAGGGGTCTCTGAGGACAATGTGGTTTATTGCAACTTTCTGTAACTTTCTGCATAGTCACTGCTAAGAACTGGGAACACTGGGAACATTCCAGTAGGGTCTAGAAACACAAGCAGATGATGATGGCGAGAGAGAGAGAGAGACGGGGCGGAGTGATCAATCATTGTAAACAACATTATAAAACCCGATTGAAGCATACACACACACACACACACACACACACACACACACAGTGCACTGATCATTCGACCTCAGTAATGCGTTCACAGGAAGTGTAGATCGATGCCTTCCTCCAACCGATCCGGTGTCTGTTTACCAGGAAGCTCCACTGCACCAGGAACTACATCCACATGAACCTGTTTGTGTCGTTCATCTTGAGAGCCGTGGCCGTCATCTCCAAGGAAATCATATTATATGTCATGTACTCCAACCTGCCCAAGGATGACCCGGGGTGGAACTCCTACTCCAGCTCTGCGGTATAAACATCAACATCACTGCCTCATTGTTTACATTATTATTTACAGTTTGAATCGGACTAATGATTTGCTGGACTAATTTGTCCCCAATATGTTCCTGATGGATGGATGGATGGATGGATGGATGGATGGATGGATGGATGGATGGATGGTTGCTCCACAGATGGCGCTGATGTGTAAGTTCTCCAAAGTGTGCATGGAGTACTTTGTGGCCTGTAACTACTTCTGGCTCCTGGTGGAGGCCATCTTCCTCCACACGCTGCTCTTCACTGCTGTGCTGACCAAGAGACGACTGCTGAAGAAGTACATGCTGTTAGGATGGGGTAAGTTGTGTGCACACACATAACATTTAACTAACTTATGGATCATAGACGAGCCTTGAAAAGAATAAATCTGTGAAAGAATAAGAAAGTAAATGTGACAATATAAACAGGAATGAATAAAAGAATAAATATGTGATAATATATCAGCGCAGACTCTCCCACCACCCTCAAAACAAATTTCCTCCAGATACTGAGCAAGTCTTAACTCCTTTACTCCATCTTCACTCTGTTCCCTTACGTTTCCCTTCCTGATTCAGACCTCAACCACATTCGCGCTGCACACGTCTCCATCAACTTCCTGTTTGTGTTTTAAGCTCCCACTACAGCATTTTACATTTATTCCTGTTCCTATCTGTTCCTCCTACGACTCCATACTAACTGACTTTAAGGCAAAACTGTTTGTGTTCGTTGTAACCTGTTAACACGGGCACCGAAATGGAAACCCACGACGTTCCGCAGCCGCCTTGTTCCCGGCGTTAGCCATGTCCCGATCCGGTCTTTGTGACGGCAGCACCTGCAGTGATACCACTTGGAAACACTGGGCAGCAAAAAGTGGAAAAGTGTCTGTTTCCACTTCAAGAATAATCGACTAACTACAAACGAACAGTTGAGGCTCGGTGTCGATGGGATTTATTATTTAACATAATTTATTTATCTCTGCATCTTGTGTTTTCTTGACTTTTCAGGAACTCCTGTGTTGTTTGTGACTCCGTGGACTGTGGTCAAGATTATATATGAAAACACAGAGTGAGTGTTTTTTATTACATACTCTACTTTAAACTAATGAACTCATTTAAATGTAACTTTTAAATCTCGTGTTTTTGTCTAAGATGCTGGTCGATCGTGAACAGATGGTTCTGGTGGATCATACGGGGCCCGATCACTCTGTCAGTGCTCGTGAGTGAAGTCACAGTCCACATAATTACAGATACATCAGTTCCTCGAGTCACTTTACTCTGATTTCACACTGTGTTTAACAGCTCCTGTCTTGTGAGGACATGTGACAGTGAACAGTGAAGTAGTCACACGTCACACGGCGTGACTGATTCCTCTGCGCACAGACACACTGATGAGGCTTTCATGCGAATTGAATCTTAATCTGAATAATTAATTGATGTGTCGCAGGTGATTTTCTGCATATTCATCAAGATCCTGATGCTGCTGCTGTCCAAGCTGAAAGCTGACCTGGTGAAATTTACAGACTACAGATACAGGTATTCTCCGTCGCCTTCACTCACCGACGTCCAAATCCAAATGTCAGGAAACACGTCTGACCTTGAGAGCTAGTATTTCCTAAGTGGTGTCTTTACACGGCGCAGTTCCTGCTTCAACATTTTAAATGTCACTCCCAAGTACAGCACCATTTAAAATGTCACCCCCATAAGCTCCGGCCTCTTTTACTCCTTTGCTCTTTGAATCCTCTGCCAAAATACAATCTTCTTCGCTCTCGGTTCATTATTGCACTGCTGTGTGTTTGTGTCGATGCCCCTCAGCTTGGCCCGAGCCACACTGGTCCTGATTCCTCTGCTGGGAATCCATGAAGTGGTCTTCACTGTGCTGATAGACGAATGTGTGGAGGGCAACAGTCGCTACGCCAGGAACTTCATCAACCTGACCCTCAGCTCCTTCCAGGTAACACCTGTAGGGTTAATCACGCGGACTACCTGAGATCCACATCAACCCTGATTCATAACGTGGAGCCTCTTTTGTTTTTTAGGGGTTCCTGGTTGCTGTGCTGTACTGTTTTGCTAATGGAGAGGTACGTGTCTTCTTCTATGTGCTGTGAATTTCATTGATGATCTATTAATGTATCAGGTTTTAGCTTCTTACCTCATCGCTCTAGTTTCAGATCACCAACTCCACTCACATGAACTTGTTTCTTGCGGGAAGCAGTTTGTTTATGTTCACATAAGCCAGTCTTACACCACCTGCACCACACAGACACACAGTGGAGCATTCAGCAGCTAAAGAGACGGATGTGTTTGGCGTAGCATCAAGCAGCAGGTTAACAAACACAAGTAGTTTGTGTTTTGAATGATTTCATTTACTGACTCGTGTCCAGCAAACACAGACACATTGGAAACATCTGTTCAGAGGAGAAGCTGCAGGGCAGGCAGAGGTCAAACTAAGCTAACAGGCTAGGCTATGAAACGTAGCTAAGCTAGCTTTCATCTCACGTCCGTGTGTAACAGACTGATAAAGATACTAATTAACCATTTAATTCTCTGAGCAGCTCAGAGGCTACCAGCAGCTACCGCCATCTTTTAAGGTGGAATGTTTTTCTTGCTTGTTGCTCAATGCATGATCGACATTTGGAAATCAATCAATACACCTTAAATGTCAATATTACAACTTTGTTATTATCGTATCTGTACATGACACACGCTTTAGTGATGATCGGATCTTCAAGCGCTTAAAATGTTTCTGAATTTCAACCGTATTATGCGAAGTGCAGATATTTGGCCGGCTTGCTCCATAGTGTGATACTCGGGACAGGTGTAGTAATTACCGTCTTTCTTTGTATTTAGGTCCAAGCTGAACTGAAGAAGCGCTGGCAGCTTTTCCTGTTCACCAACCACTTCCAGATCAGGGGCTGTTTTCGGGGCGCGCCTCTCAAGCACCTGTGGAAGTGCACTCGAGGGCGTCGCCCCCGGTGCTCTCGGCAGAGCGACTCCTACGACGAGGGGGGCACTTCCGCGGTTCACCCCCACCTGCTTCAGGTGGCTGTGCACGGACGGAGCGGAGTGATCGGACTAGGAGGGGTTAAAGGTCAGGGGCTGAAGGGCTACGATGCAGCAGGGCTGGACTTCCTCACCAGGAAGAGCCTGTCCAGCAGCGATGGAGAGATGACGCTCGGGGAGACCATGGAGGAGATTCTGGAGGAGAGTGAGTTCTGAATCCAGCGCTGGTACTTCACCACCTGACGTGGAGGAGCTGAGATGACACCTGGGTGTGTTTTCCCAGGTAAAGGCAGAGGTCATCGTGGAGAAACAGGCGGTTGGAGGTTTGGTGATGCGGGGACTCCAGGGCAAGTTGGAACCACTGTGGCTAGCAGGCTAATGGTTACCATGCTAGGAATCTGTTTACTCCCCCATTCAGGAGTAATCTCCGAGGTAGCTAGCTTCCTAACTGTCGGTTAGCAGGTTAGCTCGGCCACATTGATGTATTTAATTACTTTCTCATAAAACCAGGCCTCTGTTACCGTAAATAAAACAGCTGAGCTTCCTCCATTTTGAATTATTCGACGTCAGGACGGTGCGCTGACAACATATTAGTGCAGATTTACTCCAGTAAATACACTGACGGTGGTGACTCTACCTCTGGGTCTCTGTGCTAATGCTGAAGCAGCTGTGTGTAGTCCGGCGTGTGCGCTGTCCTAATGGTTGTTATGTGATGTATTTCCTGTTGAATCATGACAACATATAATCAATTTTGGACTGTTGTATAGTCAGAAGGTCAGTTCGTTAATTAGACTTTTTGAAGTCACCACTGTTGCTCTGCAGCTGCATTATCTTCCTGCAGGTAACATCTGCATGTTTACGTTCCCATGTCTGTGATTTTCAATGGGAACTTGGAGACAACAGGGTATCTACACACTGTACAGTGGGATGTGAGAGGGGCGGAGAAGGAGAGACGGGGTCAACAGAGATGATATTTGGCGAGGTATACACCAAACTGGGAATGTTGGGAATTCAAATAATTGTCTGGGTATTTAAGTGGGTCAGGATGTATTTTACATTCATTGGATCAGAGAGCAGACTCATCACTGAGACAAAGGAAGAAAATGTTTACCACAGATTCACCAAAGAATCAGACTGAAGAACTGAGAGTTAAAGCTTTTTCCAGTGTAAAAGAAGTGAATCATTTTCTTTCAGCCGATCATCTACAGAAGCTTCACTCAGAGGTTAGAGACAGTTGTCTCTCAGTGTTCTTCAGTTACAGCATCTAATACATTCTTATAGAAGGTATATAAAGTTCACTTCAGTGTTTGTGCTCAGTGAACCTCAGACTAACAGCAGTGCTGAGTGTTTTTCATAAATTTGTTTTATTTGCCATAAAATAATAAAAATATAACAAAACTATGTCAGGCCAGTTATAAATATCCATATGAAGCAACATCTGGACTGAAACATCTGGACTGTAATGTGTATATAAATACAATGTATTTGTTGTGTGAATGTGAATAATGAGGCTCTATGTGCAGCAGGTTTTACATGTTTTTTTATTCTTATGAAGCTTAAAATGCATCGAAGGCTTTGTTGTACAGTTAAAACGATCACATGATTTGTACATGTAGTCTCACAACGGTGTATGTGCACAAATAAAAGATTTGTTTTCACCCTGAAGTTACACCAGAGTGGCACTTCAGGTAGTTGGGCTGAGCGAAGGGCCCCTCGGGGACCCCCCCTTCTGATGTCACATTAGGCCTCAAATGAAGCGTGGAAGTGTCGCTTCAGTGCAAAAAACATCCTGGAAACGTTCAGGGTTTCAGATAAATGATGATGGTGCACACACACAACATTTAAAGTGACATTACAGGGAAGTATTTTATGTGTAGGCGACAGTGTGGAGCTCTTGAAGCTTTGAGTCCTATATTTTCCAACGTAAAAGTAATATCTGACCCATTTGTCCGTGTTGTTCACTTGTATTTATATTTTTTTCCATTCGACTCGTGTTCACATGTATTCGTTGAAATCTAAGTAAAGGTATAAATTCGTGCTTGTAGCCACCAGTAAACATTGTAATTGTAAATTATGTCTGCAAACTCAAGATAATGGACATTTAGCGGCTCCAGCTCTTAATTACTTTGCTCTCAGCACAAAATCCAATTTGCAGCCAATTTTAAAACAGAGCTGCTCCGGCGGTCACAGCGTCAGTCCTCTGCCCTCCACATCCCACCGACTCCAGAGTCTCCTTGTAGCTCCAGGCTCCTGCTCCCTGTTTGTTTCAGTCACAACAGTTGATTGTTCTCCATGACGCCAGCATCTTCGCTGTAAAGGCCGACACACTGTAGTTTTAGTGAGTGTTTGCTCTTCTCAGCAAACACACACACATTAATCACAGTTTATTCTGCAGCCGTGACTTACCACAGAGTATTACGGCCACATTGAGGGGCAGGGTTGTGATTTTATTTCTTGAAATTTTACATTTTTAATTCTCATATTATTAGAATCTGTCGAGTCAGTACTGGGCCAGAAGAAAACAAGCATGTTGCCCCAGTATGGGCAAGATTTATTTTGTTATAATAATAAATTATATAATTTCTGGTCCAGTGTTTTCTAGTAATTTGAGAGAAATGTGTCAACAATATGTTCTCTGAAGTCTCTGGTCCTGCTCTGTGATATTCTGTTACTTAAGCCCACTCAGCCTGAGCGGTTCTGATAACCATCTGTGACATGTGAGTTGTATTCCCGCCCTGATTTGAGCCAATGGCGGCGCAGCGTGAGTCACGGGGTCCGGACCTTTAAACGGCAGCTCTTCTTCCCCTCCAGTCTATCCGGGCTCTCGGCTCGTTACTCCCCGTCCTCCTCCTCCTCTTCTCGGGCAGCGACCATGGCCGGATCCGGATCAGCTGCGGAGCGGATCGGATACATCACCCGCGTCCAGAGCTTCAGCGCCTGTCACCGGCTCCACAGGTACCGACCGTCCGCTGCTCACACCGAGCCGCACCGGTAGAGTCCGATACCGAACCGTGTGTTCGCGGAGTGTTTGTGTTTTACAACAGGCTGCAGCGGGTTTCACGTGAGTGTGAAAAATAGACGGACTAATGAACAGACTCCGGGCCGTGAGCAGAGCCGCGGTCCTCGGCCTGGAAGACGCTCTTTAACCGACACACCGAGCAGCAACCGTCTCTGTTTACTCCTGTGTGCCTCAGGTGAATAAAACCTGTGGGATTAGCATCGTTATCATGGGATCTGTAGTTCCCTTCAACCGCGGAGAGATTCATTGAACGAGCGCTGGTGCTGCGTTCAAGTGCTGTCGTAAATGAGAAGTGGTACATATGAATGACCTGTATAAATGTAATACCTGTAGTCTGCAGAGGAAGTAATGGCGGGGTAAAAGTTACATAGGAAAATATTGACCAATAATCATGATAATCTATATTACAAATGTAGCCACTGATAATACTGCAAAACTGCTCATTTTCTGTTTGTCCATGAAGATTAGGAAAAACTCCTGAACTGAAGCACCTGAAGCAAAAGATATTTAAAAAAGAAAAAGAAAAATATATAATAGAAAAATACATATATACGTATATTTTTTGTTCAGTAAGAAAATCCATGAATTTGCAAAACTCAAAAAATAATGAAATTAAATATTGTTAAAATTAAGCCTTTTACTACATTCAGTTTCATGCTAATACTTTTATTACTAGTCCTCTGTAGCACAAATTCACTCTATGCTGTCTGATCTCTAAACTAAAACTAACCATTAATAAACTCCTTTTTATGGAAGTAATACTAATTTTCATTATCAATGAATCTGTAATATTTCTCAATTAATAGTTTGATCTATAAAATGTAAAAGAAACTTTTGACAAATACTGACCGAACGTTCCCAGAGTCCAAAACCTGAATATATTCTATTTAATCATATAAAACACAGCAAATCCTCAAACGTGAGTCACTGAAACCAGAGAATGTTTCAAGATTGAAAAAACAACTTTTAAAAAATAACCAATAACCAGAATAGTTACATGTACATTTTGTGTTAAAAACTGATTTATCAGCTGATTCTTTTGTCTTTTATCCTTTTTCTACATGACTTTTTTACAATGTAGTGACTCTAACATGAGAAGCTTGAGAGTACCTGATGTACCTGAAGGCAGCACGTGTCAATAAACGCTTGGCACATTTTCCTTGTTTGACTTGTGAAATCATGGATCCAGAACATGAATGAAAACACAGAGACAGGTTCGCTGCTCACACACCTGGTGTCTGTTTCAGCGTTCACCTGAGTGACGAGGAGAACAAACGCGTCTATGGAAAATGCAACAATCCCAACGGACACGGACACAACTACAAAGGTTTGATTCACCTGTTGTGTGATTATATTATAGAGTGAAATACTGTAAAGCTGCTGTTTAATGTCTCCCACTCATTCACCGCTCTCCTCTCTGTCCACAGTGGAGGTGACAGTTCGTGGGAAGGTGAGTGTCCGGTTTCATCACCAGCTGCTCCACTGGATTTTGTTTTCAGTGATCTGAAATATACTTTACACACAGTTTGGGTTGTTGTTGTTTTAGATTTAGACAGAGTCTCACACACACACACACACACACACAGAATCCTAACCAGATGTTGAACCTTCCTCCTGTGTTGGTCCGTACAGATCGATCGTCTCACTGGGATGGTCATGAACCTGACGGACTTGAAGAGATGCATCGAGGTGAGATCTTCTCAACAACACTGTCTCATCGCGTTCAAGCCTCGAGCAACAAACTCAGGCTTTTTGTACAGATTGAAATTTCAGGAAGGTGCAACATTTACATTATCGTCAGAGTTGATCAGTGTCTCACACACACACACACACACACTTGTCCTCCAGGTTACCGACGCCTGAACACTGACACTTACAAGTTCTGTGTTTCAGCTCTCGACTCTGTGCGAGTTTCATGTTCCTCTGTTGTATTTGATGGTTTATTTCAAGTGTTATTCTGAGACTGACTGACTGACTGATCCTGCAGGACGTCATCATGACTCCACTGGACCATAAGAACCTGGATAAGGACGTCCCTTACTTTGCCAGCGTTGTCAGGTGAGTATCGTTCTCGGTTGACGTCGACAGCAGAATTACATGTGTGTGTTTGTGTCCTAATGACTTTCTTCCTTTCTCTCCGCCCATCAGCACAACTGAGAACGTGGCTGTTTACATTTGGGACAACATGGCGAAGGTCCTCCCGCCCGGCCTGCTCTACGAGATTAAGATCTATGAGACGGACAAGAACGTGGTCGTATATCGAGGAGAGTAGACGTCTCAGCGTCCACGTGAAGACACGTCTTCTTCCTGGGTTGTGTTCAAGTGCCACTAAGTGTAATGTAGACTCCGGTTAGTTAGACTCATGCAGGTGTTTGAAGGTGATAGATGATATTGATTCTCTTGCACTTTATAGACACAAGTTTTTGTAGGAAATCCAGATTTTCTGTATTTTTCTTTATTCTTGTTACGGTGGAAAATTTGTTTAGACTTGATGATTCACAACCTTTTCGGCTGGTGAGCCTTTAAAACAGTGACATCTCGTCACCTCATGTGAACACTGCGAGCATTTGTCTGCAGGTTAAAACCAAAGAGCTGTTTGTTCTGCTTTGTTTTATGAATCTTTTTGAAAAACCCAAAGAAATTATTCTTATTCTTTTTTTTACCCAAAAACTTTTTTGGGGTAAAAATAAAAAAAATTAAATAGACAAAAAATGTATAAATTAATTAATCAATTAATTAATTAAGTAAAAAGGACAAAAAATTCTAAAAAAAAATGTTTTTGTAGCAGAAATATGTTTTTCTGCCTCCCTCCTGTTTCATAGGATGTTTACACTATTAATAATTAATACATTCATGTGCAGAATAAAATATTACATCACATAATTTCACATATTTCATATAATCATATTATCCCATGTTCCCCTGGACAGTTAGAGTTTTTCCCAGTAATTTATTTCAGCTCATTAATTTTAAATATTATTTATTATTTAAAATTATTTGACATATATCATCTCATCAGGTTCATTGTGTTTGAATACATGTTTACACTGTCGCTCATCCGTCACACTGTGACATCTAGTGGTACAAACCTGTACATGTCTCAACCTGCTGCATTTAAACCAGACTGTGCCGACACGCAGTGAAGAAACAGTTTCTTCTAATAAAAAGTTTGTTTGTTTTTTTAATGACTGAATTAATTACTTGTTACAAATCAATGAATGGGTGGTTTTGTTTGTGTATATGACCCATCATTCATTCTAACACGTTATAAGAACTCCAGTGGTTTAATGTTGCACTTCTATAAGGTTGAGGGGCTCAGAAGAGACACATTAAAGAAGAAGAACAGTCAAAAAAAGGTGCATTAGACGACAAAGTGTGTTTGTTTTTAGTCTGCAGTGTGGATCAAACAATAAAAACACTGGATCCTACAGTTCCCATGATGCAACTGATGATTTGTAGGTTTAAATCGGTTTAAAAATAATTAACAAATTTAAATTAGACTGTAAAATGTTACTCTTTATGACAAATAGGTTGTTATTTTTTTAAATTTTGAAATAATTTTTCTTTTCTTTTATGAATTGAAAATGTCAAATGATCAAAAGCTCCAGAACAGCTGCTAAATGGACCTGGTGGTGAGACTGTTTGGTCAGTAGTACCGGAGGGGTTTGTCCACTAGAGGGCGCCCTGCTACTTCTAGATAAACACAACATCTGAGTTTGGGATCCAGATGTTATTTACAGCGTGAGCTGATAAATTTGACTCTTATGTACCAAAACTGACTGAACAGACGGTGTTAAACTCTTCATCAACAGAAATGTGCTCATGTCATTTTCCATTTGTCTCAGTTGTTTCCACACATACACACTCCGTCCTGCAGAAACAGATCTGTGTGATTTATGGAGATAATTCTCACCGCTACATGAAGCAGCAGCAGATTCTCCGTCTTCCAGACATATGATAACATATGTAATCTGATTCATTACCCACGGTGCACTGCAGCAGACGTTTAACTCCGCTGCTGCTGCCCCTGTGGGGTTTGAGGAACTCCGGTGACGAATCACTATGTAAATACAACTTATCATGGAGTGAATGATGCGTCACAACCAGTGTTGTTTGACCTCTGTGTTGTTGTGTGGATCAAATCGAGATGAGTTCATCAGTCAGATGCTTCACACAGAGCCGAGCTAGCTGTTTCCCTTACTGCAGTCTTTATGCTAAGCTAAAGCAGAGACAGTTCAGAAAGGAGATGATGCACTTACAATCATTTCCTGTATCTGTGCCACATGGATTTCTCCACCTCCCCGCTCTTGGCGCTTTTGTACAGCGTCATCTTTTATGAACCTGAATGTCTGCAGGCTTCATCAGGGTCCTTCATGACGACCACGATCAACAAGCTGAAACGCGTCAGTCAGACAATAAAGTTCTTCACACTTCAAGTGCTGCAGGAGTTTTTGCTTCTGTAGTTTCATATTCACCTTCATCCTGTGTTGATGTGTTGTAGTGTGATCCCACAACATGTGTGAAATGTCACTGGTTACACATACATGACTGATAACAGGTGAGGTCGGGGGGGGGGGGGGGGTCTTTTTTGTGGCAAAGTTGTAATCTTTATGTCAAGATTCAGCTGCCAACTCAAACCTCTAATTAATCAAATTCCATAAACATATGTTACGCACAGGCAGACGACCTGCCGGGGACAAGCTGAAGCAAGACGCCGAGAGCTGAGATAACCTCTTCAAGATCTGATCCCAGATCAACCAAACTTTTGTTCTTTCGTTATCTCCTCCTCAGGTTGGCTGAACCAAAGAGACAGACTCCTCACAGCTGTAGGTGAATATACAACAAATCAACCTCTATAATAACTCTCTGATAGGAGCTTAGCTGGATTACTACAATTAACAGGTAAAAGCCAGTGATTATCCTGCATGGAAAAACTACTCTGGAGTTAAGTTTGCTTTTATGTTCTGACAGCAGCAGCTCTATGCTTTACTGTTTTCTGTATGTGGCCCATAGCGAGGCAGATGAGTCAGATTACATCCCCTAATTGTCTTGGCAAATGCGCCTCCACAGGTACAACTGTATCTCAAACACAGAGGCTGGTGGTTTTGGATCATGGCGCTCTGCCAGAGTAAACCCCGCCATAGATGAGCTCTGCAGGAATGCTAATGGTGCGACACAGCCGTATGAAAAAGCTCTCATCGGAAAAACAAAAAGTTCTCTGTGAGAGGCTTTGAAAAGATTGATTGATATTAGCGCCATCGTTAGAGGAAGGTGAAGGTCGGTTTGGAAGAAGAAGCCTGGGAAACTGTCAGCACTTTGTCCATGTCACTTTTTAAGTACAGCTGTTTTTCTCCAGCACTGACACTCATCATGTTTAAACAGAAGGTGAGAGTGTGTAGTCAAAGATGACGAAGCACATCTGGAATGAAAGATCTTCTATCACAGGAAGTGTTCTGAAATCCACCAGAAGAAGAAGCCATTTAAAGTCGCATGAAGTGAATATTTTGTTCATCGATGAATGAATTTAACGATCTATAAGATTATTCAAAATAATACAATGTAAAGAAAAGTGAGCACTTTCTAAACGTTTGTCTAACTGATTGATCTGTCCAACAGCCGTCTCTAGTTTTCTTCTTATCAGTGTTTTCATTGTTATTAAAATTGATAAGTTCATAAGATAAATTAGAAAAGCACAAACTCTAGTATCTGTCTCTAGATCCTGTATTGTCACTGTTGAAGGACGGACACATTTAAACATTTCTATCATGTTTGTTGTTGATTAAAGCAACATAGAAAGTCTTTGATTAATTACAGATTCAGTGTGTTGTGATTTCTATACTGTGCTGCTACTGTTAAAATTCACACCAGACACGCTCCATAAAAACCATCAACAAAGCAAAGCCCCATAAAAAACTTTATTTCAGATTAAAACTGCATTAATTTCAACAATTTACAATCAACTGTAACTGACAAAACTAGAACACAGTTGTGAATGAAGGTGCAGGTGAACTTCACTGTCACAAGACAAGTTTGCATCATAAAGAGGCGGATAAATCTTATTTAATAACAAGTATAAATTATAGCAGAGATGTAAAATAATCCTTCATAGCTCAGTGAGGACGGTGCAACAGTCTGACAGGTCGACCGGAAGCTGTTGCAGCGTCCATAAGTGATGGAGGGAAGGAGCCGTTATTCATCATCAGTCTTAGTGTTAGAAAACGTTTTGCACTGTGGTTTTACAGTTTAACGTTAGCACACATGCTAACTTCAGCTACAATAACAAGTTACTCCTCACATATATGATATTAGCCTGTGAGACTAATGTAACAGTTGTGACAGCTAACCGTGTTAGCAGCATCTTAGCACAGCTCAGCCAGGAGCCTGTTGCTGTCAGGTTGATGCAGGTGGGTTTACCTGGTGTCCTCGAGGACACAGGTCAGATCCACCCCTCCCTCCTCCCCAGCTCCACCCTCTCATCCAAACATGGTTTCTTCTGGCGCCAAAAAACCAAGATGGCGACGTCCATTAAGCCATCTCGAGACTTCAAAACGGCAGTTCACAAACCGATGGGTAACGTCACGGCAGTTTGCCACTTGACACACACACGCACACACATACACACACACACGCACACACACACACACACACACACACGGTACAGAATACCATATGTTAGTGTTTGTGTGTTTGTTTGCTTGTGTGTTGTTGTGTGATAAACAATTTACTTTATTTCCTTGCAGTGCATGCTGGGATACATTCCAGTAACTTTTTTGTTTGAAGTTTGAATGTTTGATGTGATGAAAAAAAGTTTGTTTCATTTCATCCAGAATTACAAAGTTTGAATGTAGAAATCACATAAATGTCAAACTAATAAGATTTACCCTGAAATTACAGAGAAGATCTTTAAATTGTTAGTATGCACATTGACCTTTATAATAACAAGCTACATTTTTAATTACAGATAATTACTGTCGTTTTACATAGATTTGTATGTAATTTAAGAAAGCAGAAAAAATACTGTATAAATAATAAGTAATTTCTCTTTACAAAAATGGGAAATAAATGTAACTCATTAATATTGGCGTAATGCTTAAAACAGCAGTTTGGCTGTTAATTCACAGATAATCACAATTTTAAAAAACTGAAAATTACTGTTACAAAACTTATTTTCCGTAAAATTAGGACTTTTTTTACAGTGTAAACCAATGCACCTCTCTGCCAAAAGTATTGTTAACACGCTTGAACTTGAACTTGTTGCTAGGCGACATCTAGTGGTCGTAGTAAGTATGACAGGAGCAAAGGGAAAAGAGCGGTGACGTAGTATAAAGAAAGACAAAGTCCACGTCATGATTCCTGTGTGAAAGTAGCAGTTTATGTTGCTTCCTTTATTCACGACAGTTAAAGTTAAAGTTAAGTACGTTGTTGTTGTTGTAACCATGACGACAAAGATCGTCTGATCTTTACTTATTACTTGTATTTGTATTTATTTTAATACAGACCACAATCTTTTCCTAAACCTAACGGAGCCATGACCGTTTATTGTTGCAACCGTGGAGATGAAGCTCTGGTATTCACTCTCTGTGTTTATTATCGTTACTATGACAACCAAGGTCCGGTATGACTAGCGGCGTAGGGGCACTATTTCAGGAGCCTGTATGGTTGTTCAGGTTGGAGGGCCTGGTTGAGAGATCAATATATATCATTGGAGATCTTATATTGATTGATTGATTTTTTGGTGTTATTCAATCTTCCCCACTACAAGGCGATGTTCGTTCAACAGTAAAGTTGTGGACCATAGAACAAAAACAACGAGCTGAAAGATGCTAAAACTGAGAATGAACTGGGTAATAATATATGAGCTCATCACCATTAAGAAAATATTGATTAGCTCAGCTTTCTCTTGACACTTAAATCTAAATATGAGTTGCAGTGGTGTGGCACTGCTCGGTGAGACTCTATACTGTACGCTCAGGTAAAGAATAAATTGACTTTGACATACAGTACATTTTTCGTGAGCATGGGGTCAAATTCTTGAGCTCTGCACACACGCTGACATCCGCTCGACTTGTTGCTCTGTGCGAAACACAAGCCAGAAACCGTCTGTCATCTGATCCCCTGTCAGAGACAATAAGCCTGTAAAAATCCCAAGTTTCCAGCCTGATTAAAAACTTATATGACCTGTTCTCTCTTCATACCCCCAAGATGAAATGAGATAAATTACCCTGTGCTGTCATTTTCCCTCTGTTGCAAGGTAAACATATCATTTCGTGCATGATTTCCTCTCGCCTGCAGCCAGTGGACGCCACAGGTCTTCAGAGACGAGATGACTAACTGACACATTGACACATGCAGGCAGACAGGCGGGGAAATGAAAAGCACTGTGGCAGGAGCAGATCATTATTTGAAGAATCCACTAATTCCACATGAATAATTTCATTTTACAAGGTTTAACAAAATACTGCCTCAGCAGAACTCGTCCGGCTGTGCAACTTACATGGTGTTTTTATGATGCTGTTAAATTTTTTTAAAGCTACACACTCACTGAATACTAACATTCAGGTAAAGTTACTAGTAACTAGATAACATTACCTAGCTAAACTGTAACTTAAGGCTAAAGTTAGAAACTAGCTAACATTACCTAGCTAAACTGTAACTTAAGGCTAAAGTTAGAAACTAGCCAACATTAGCTAAACTGTAACTTAAGGCTAAAGTTAGAAACTAGCTAACATTAGTTAGCTAGACTGTAACTTAAGGCTAAAGTTAGAAACTAGCCAACATTAGTTAGCTAGACTGTAACTTAAGGCTAAAGTTAGAAACTAGCTAACATTACCTAGCTAAACTGTAACTTAAGGCTAAAGTTAGAAACTAGCTAACATTACCTAGCTAAACTGTAACTTAAGGCTAAAGTTAGAAACTAGCTAACATTAGTTAGCTAAACTGTAACTTAAGGCTAAAGTTAGAAACTAGCTAACATTAGTTAGCTAAACTGTAACTTAAGGCTAAAGTTAGAAACTAGCCAACATTAGTTAGCTAAACTGTAACTTAAGGCTAAAGTTAGAAACTATTTAACATTAATCAGCTAACCTGTAACTAAGAAAGAAAAAATGTATGAAACAAGCTAAATTGTTAATTTGCTTGTCTTAATTTGTTGGGTGGCACAAAGGAGCAGAGGCACCAGCCACTGAAGGAGTGAGGCAGGAAGATGAGATGTTCAGCTAACGTCAAGTTTAAGAAATGGTATGGTCCACTTTAGGGGAGTCTGAAATCATATCAAACGATTCTTTCAGGAATTAAAATGTGAAATATATTCTAATATTTACAATTACAGATAAGAAGGATATATAAATGTTTCAACACCCCAAACTGTTGTTTTTACCTCTATTGGAGTTTAATCAGGGGAGTCAGACCCCTCACCCACCCCCCACAATCCCTCTTATAATTTGAACCCTTGTATAACTTACCTATACTTAAGAAAAGTATATGAATTATTCTTTAACTGAGGCATTTTAGGTAATGATTATATGTTTATCCTAATACAACATTTTATAACACAAGGCAGCTTATATATATATATATATATATAATATATATATATATATATGTTTTTTTTTAGTTAACAATACAAGGTAGCAACTTTACTGTGGTGATTTTCTGGATATACTGATGTTTTTATGAAACATGCTTCACATATTTTGGTTGCAAATTAGCTGACTTTGGGTGTCAAGATGAGGTGTGTGTGTGTGGTATTGTTTTACTATATTCATGGGGTCCAAATACCAGGAGCCCACTGTACTTGACGGAGAGAGAGAGAGAGAGAGAGAGAGAGAGAGAGAGAGAGAGAGAGAGAGAACAGAGAGAGAGAGAGTGTGTGTGTGTGTGTGTGTGTGTGTGTGTGTGTGTGTGTGTGTGTGTGTGGGATGGTCGGAGGGCTGTTCAAGCTCGTTCGTGTTTTCCTTTTGCTCGTCACCTCCCTCTCTGCCTCCCTCCTGCTCATCTCACGGTCAGGTAACACACTTTCACATACACTTACACACCCCTCTCTCCCTCTCCCTCTCTCTCTCTCTCTCTCTCTCTCTCAGACACACACACACACACACACACACAAACACACACACACACACACACACAGACAGATAGACACACACACTCCCACAACCTCAAGACAGCACACACACACATACACATGCTTCACTTCCTCCCCAGAGCCCGCTTGGGTGAAGACAACATGGGCGTCTGTGAGCTGTGAGGATGGAGAAGAGAGTGTGTGTGATCCAGACTGACTTCCACCAGTACAGACCCACCATCGCTCTGCACAGCAGACCCCTGGCACATGTAAGAACCCTGCCTCTCTCTCTCTCTCTCTCTACCTTTTCTTTCCACTGTTTCTCTGTCCCTCATTCATTACCTTTCTCTTTCTCCACCTTAATTATTTACCTCTGTACCTGAGCTTTCTTTCTACTTCCCCGTCCTCTCCTCTCCAGGCCTGGTGTCTGTCTGCCACTGTGTTCTCCACCGTGCTGCATGACTGTAACAGGACGCAGGGTCCCTCCTCACTACAGGCCCACGCCTCGCTCTTCATTCCACAGGGGGCGTCAGAGTGTCTAAGATCATTTGCATGCGGTGACTGTATGTGCTTGTGACATACAGCACGAGCATGTGGTCTTACAAATTACAGCTTTTTCTTTTTATCTTGCATCAGTTTTTTCATGTTTCTGGCTCAGAAATACTCTCATAGTTTCTCTTATTGTTTCTCTTATAGTTTTAAAAGGGGCTGCTAACTTACAAACCTCTGTTTCTCTCCCTCACACACACACACACACACACACACACACACACACACTGTAGAAGAATGCAAACACAGACAACCATCAGACAGGCTGAACACACTGAAGCAGCAGCTAGCGAACAGATTCAAGTACAGTTGAGAAGACAAACTACATCCATGTAGGTTATAAAGGAAAAAAGGCAAACAGGTTTAAAACCGAGCTAGACACCAGAGTTACAGTATACAAGGTCTGCCAGTCATTTGTTTGGCAAATGTTACGGTAAACTAAGACGTTGAACATGTTAAACATTAAACATTGAAAACCAAAGACACTGTATACACTGTCCGACTAGCAGCAAACTATTTATTAGCAAAGTTTTGGTCTTAGAAACTTCATCAAGCAAATGGTTCTTCAATAGAAGTAGCTGTGTGAGCAAGTTAGCATGCTAACATTTTGGTAGGACCAATGACTGTAGGCACTTTGACATGGATGATGTAGTTGAAATAGACAGCTAACAAGTTTGTAAGCTAGTAAGAGTTGTTGGGAATACTTGATCTTTCAAACTTTATTTAAAGCATCGTACATGTTAAGACAAGCACTCATGTTATAAATTAGTAATGTTAACATTACTAACTGATCGTCAAGCAACATTGTTTTGCATGCTACGGCGCTAGCTACCATGTAATTCCCTCCTATTTTCACAAAATATACCTGCAGTATCAGACGTGTGTCGCTTTTTTTATTTAGGTCCCTGTAAACTAACGGAGGGGAAAACTGCAGACGCAATGATCAATTCCTCCTCCATTGTGCCCAGGAACTAATGTTTGATGGGAACCAAAGTTTACACGGTTGTGTTCTCCAGTGTTCTCTAGAGCGGACACGCTTAAGGATGACCTTTGAAGTTCCATGTTTTCGTGTTAATGAAATGTCAAACAATTAGAAAGTGACAAGAAGAAGTTGTTTGAAGAGAGACATTTATTAATATATTAAATGTTAGGATTTTTATTCCAATCATTACAAGTATTAAGTGTTTCCTATATTCAGATGTTTGTGAGAACTAAACCAAAAATCGAACCTCCTTAAAAAGTCATAATGGATTTTATATCTCGTTAATGCTGCCTGGGGTCCTGTCCAGGTGTTATTACAGGAATCTGTGGCCTCCTGAGAAGATTTCAAGATTAGGAAACAAATTCTTTTCTTCTAATGGTTCAACCTTTTCTCTAATCTTTACCTTTATTTGTAACAAACAGGTTAGTTTCGCCTCTTTAGACCTATAAAAATGATCCAAATGAAACATTCTGAGACTGTTTGGTTTAACTCCTCGCAGCCCACAGACGTACTTGCAAACCAAGTATTTCTTACTAAGGCTTCACCAGACAAAAGTGTTGGGAACCAGTTTGAAAATAACCAACTTTATTGCTGTCTGTCTGTGACATCTGATTGTGTGGCGTTGAACACCATCACTGCTGCAGATCATCATGGCTCTTTAGACGAGTGCTGGTCTGATCTCTTGCTATCATTTCACACCCACACACATGTGTAACACACACACACACACACACACACACACACACACACACACACACACAGCTGGGTCAGCCAACAAAGACACGCAAAGCTGTGTGGTTTTCTCCTTTGATGAAGCTACATGTGGGTCATCATTACACTTTGTGTGTTTGCGTGTTTCATCTCATGATAAATTTGACAGGTGCTAAATTGAAAGGAATCTACTGATAACTGTGTTCAGCTCTGTTCAGTTAAACATAGTTAGTTGTCTTTAATCTGCTGGTCCAACTATGCCAGGTATTTCAATCAGCCCTATTAGGACAATGACTGGCATTGAAAGCCTCCACTGTGTTTATAATGTCAACAGTCATCTCTTCAGTGTAATTACCTGACAACAGTCACATCACTGATATGATTTATGAGCTGGTGTTATTGTATCTGACCTGCAGCCAGTCGACCACAGGACTGTAAGTGAGCTGTGAGGTGCTTCAGTGATCAAAGGCTGGCGGTGTGTTCCTCCATGACCTGGATCAGAGTTCAGCCAGAGGCCAGGCTTCACCCTGCGGTCCGTTCACCTGGGAGCAGAGTGGACTTTTTAGTTTTACAGTAAAAACACTGCTCCTCTAAAGAAATACAGTAACTGAACAGAAACACAGTAAAGAACTCAACACTCACACGGAGAGCTGCAGTTTCAGACCTCAGATCTGACCATGCAGCTACAGTCCAACCTGCACCAGTAACAGGCAAGAGAAGTTACAGCAGCTGTTTATACCAGCAGATGCAGACGTGTTAATGTATGGAATGCATACATACATACAATTAGATAAATAAATATTAATATAATATAATACAATATAATACAGCTATGAAATTAATCCTGAAATAAATACATTAGGTAATAAATGTAGAAATAAATATAATTATAAATATATGTGAGTAAAAAAATAAATAGGTTTTTATTTTTAAAATTAAATTTTTATTTATTTCAGGGGGACATTTATTTTATGATTCCACATTTATTTATTTCGGGAGACTTTTATTTCCAAATGCCACATTTATTTCCCAGCATTTTTTATATATATATATATATCCATCTGTAAGGAGGGGGCGTGGTTATCTCACCGTTTCAGACCAAAGCAACAGCACCACCTTCAGAGACGATCAGGAGATCACGTCGATGGGCCGTTAGCATGTTAGCATGTTAGCGCGGTCGGTACGTAGAGAGAGAGAGAGAGAGAGAGGGAGAGGGTGATATTGGCGACCGGAAGAGAGTTAGCTTGTTAGTTAGCCGTTAGCTGTGAACGTAACATTGCGACGTATGTGCACTTCAGGCTGTTTGTTAGTAAATAAATGCTACGAATCATCACCTGATTTCCCGCCTTTCCGCTGTGCTTCAACTACAGTCCAGACAATGAGACATGAAGATGACCAAGGTAAATACAGGGCGCTACGTCATCAGTGGAGTGAGTCACTCTCAGTTAATGATAATATGTTGAAGATTACCTTAGAAGTGATACTGCACATTTGATATGTTTTCTGTCAGTTCAGAAGAATAATCCTAAAACCTGTTCAGACAGGAAGGAGAAAGGTGAAGATGTCCAGGCAGAGAGGTCACTAAATGAACCAAGCTAGCACTTTATTAAAGAGATGTATTTGTACCATTTGCACCAGCTAGCTTGTAATCTGTCATTTAGCAAGCTAGCTAGCTTGCTAAGTGACAGATTACAAGCTAGCTAACTTGGAATTTTATTGTTACTGACTAGTAATAGCATGTCCCGACCAGCTTCCCAGATAACAAAATTAATCTGACCCATACTTGGCCCACATGCTTGTTTTAGTCTGGCCCAGTATAACCCGGCTCCACGGCCCAAATCTGGCCCATATACAGCATGATGGTTAGATGCTACGTCCACATCCGGACCAGTTCTGGTGCACACAGAAATTCTTACAGCTGTCATCCAATACCACAGGATAACAACCGGACTGTGCCCAGATGTGGAAGTATATGGGCCATAATTGGGCCGAGGACCCAGGCAGGATGTTGTTTCCAAAACCACCTGTTTTGCAAAGATTGATCAGTGAACTTTGCTCTGCCACATTTTGATGGACCAGGTTTTTTAAATCTAAAACCACACACACACATGCACACAAAGAAAACATCAGAAGAACTGTAGCTCTAACAATTATTGCCTGAAGTTGTTAAAATTAAAGCAGCTATTGAAAGCGTTCTTTGCCTGTATGGACACAACATGTTCACATCTACAGGTTTTAACTGGCACTGCCATTGCTTTACTTCCTTATAAATGCTACAGAGACAGAACAATCTGCTCCATGTTGTGAAGAGCTGCCTGCTAAAGATGAATATTTTGGTTTGTGAATTTGTGAGCAACAAGCCAGTGCTGTGATTGTATTACATTGTGCAGGCGCTTATTTTCTGGTCACTGAAAGTATTGACCATCATTTAACTCTCTGGAAAATCTGTCACTCTCTGTGGATTTCTTCTTCCACAGCAGCTTTGCCTCTGAAAATGCTGAGCAAAACTACAATCTGCAAGCACTTTATTTGTGCAAAGCTTTGTGCACACATTGTTGTAATGGCATAATGTTAGTTTCTTTCTTTCTCCTACATGTTTGAGTAGTTTGAATGGGACACTGGGCTTGAGGCTGCAGCCAGTAGCATCTGAACCACCTGCGGGTGTGAATCAGAGCTGAGATCGTGAACAGCTGTTCAAATAAAAGAAAGGAATGGAGATCATAGGATTAATACCCCAGCTACCTCCTCTCAGACTGGGAATGTCAGGAATCAGAGGAAGAAGCAGTTACTTGGGGAATTGCGAGAAAAATGTGAAAAGAGTCATTTTAAACTGAGTAGAAACAGTTTGTACAGATCAGATTGCTTTTTGTCGGGAGGGAAGTGTGTGTGTTTCTGCTCTGCAGGTTCGATCAGAGGAAAATCTCAGAGCTTCAAGTCAAAACACGAAAAACTTTGCTTAAGTGTAACTCGTATTCATCATGCAAAGAGGGATTGAGCGGCAACAAAGACAGCATTTGATTTTTGCATTCTCAACAATAGCGCTGGCTTAAGACGTTGAGCCCTGTGATCATGTTAAAGGTGAACCATTGACGTGTCACATTCATCTTCCTCTGCCTCTCTGGCATCAGTGTGCAGAGTGATGGTGAGTGCGGTGGTAAATCCTGCTCTGACAGGTAAATATATTGTGTGTTTGAACTGACTGTAGGCAGAGGAAGTTCAGGTGTGTCAGCAGGCAGATTCCCAATGGCGGTTAAAACGCACTTGTCCTAAATCTTATTTGGACAACGTGGCAATTACAGAGGCACACTTAAGAAAGATGATACCACATTTCCCTGTCTAATTTCCCCCCGGTTTGTCAGGTCTGAGGGGTAAACTCACTGTCAGGGTTCAGAGAGCTGAGCTAATGACAGCTCTTTTCCAATGGCACAGATACCGGCATTCAAGCAGCAACAGGTTTCTCTATGTGTGTGTGTGTGTACTTGTATTCTGCCTGTCTTTCTATAACAGAGCTTTCCCTTTTAAACTGCTTCTTCGTCTTCAAATCTCACTGTGGAAAATCAGCTCACATCTGTTTTTCCAGGGAAAGAAACTACACGTTGTTTTTGTGCTTTGGAAGTAAAAAGACTAAACGACTTGTAGAGTCTTGTTGGGTGTGGAGAGAAAATAAAAGGAGGCTGACTCTGATGCAGCAGACAACCGCTCTCTGCAAGATGCATTAGTTACTTTAGATGTTGCATTTAGGTCAAGGTTGTTTGCTGTGTATGATGCAGTAAATGTGGGTGTTTATGACTTACAAGGCCTTGTAATGTAAAGAATTCAGTGCAGACTCTACTGACGTTACATTATTCTTCCTAATCAGTACGTTGACATTAATTTTCATGCCCATTGGTCCTCTCCAATTTCGCTCCTCCCCTCTAGTGCCACCAAAGTAAATCCTCACAGCTGGGATGGCTGTGAATTTAGACTTGGTTTAAAGGTTCAATTATTCTCAGGACTTCTGTAACTTTGTGATGTCACAACAAAGCAGTCACCGCTCTCAGCCCCGCCCACCTGGACCCACCATCCAAACCTTGCAGGATTTGGTTTCTCAGTGTTTTAATGGAAATCTGCTATATTTTTATAGGATCACTCAGAAAACAGTCAGCCAATCAGAACAGAGGCTCAGAGCCTCCTCTCTTCTGATTGGCTCACCAACCTGTTGTTACTAGAGCTCCAGAGAGAAGCCTGAGAGAGGAGATGTAAAACTACAGATGAACCACAAATATATCTTCTTATGGATCAATGCTTCAAAATAAAACACAGAAGAAGAAGAAAATATGGAGCTTTAAATTCAGATAAGAAAGTGACCAACTTGATGAATGTAAGTCAAATATTCACTCTCTTTTAGCTTTTTTCATTCTCCATCCACTCCCAAGGGAAATACCAGGCTCTTTATCTGCTAAATGCTGAAGATTATGTATCGTAAAAACCAAGACAATGAGCTGAAAGACACTAAAATGCTCAGCAGAGCTGAGGGGAACTACAGAAAAACTGTTGTTCAGTCACATTTTATATTTGTTCTTTGGCAGTTAAACCCAGTCACGGTGCGTTAAACTTTATCACTTACAGTAAATTTTTACAGTAAAAGAACTAAGTTGGATGAACTTCCATATTGAAAAGATGAAATCACCATCTCATGATATTTATCTATAAAGTTTTACTATCAGTGCATCTAAAATGTGGAACTACAGTACAGGGTTGCAACCTGCCCTCAAGGTAGATTATAACAATTATTTAGATTATGTTTTTTGTAATTAATATCATTAGTTTTGTTTGTTGTTGAATATTTCTCTACTCTGAGGTCTTGATTTCACTGAGACTGTGTGATTAAATAAAGGTTCATGGCATCATTCAGTTTCATGTAAGTAGTGCTGCACATTAAGTACTAAGCCACAAAATTTAACATTAGTAAGTCCTAGAACTGAATCATATTAAGTATCAGCTGTTGTATGTTATTTCACTGTCTATATCTCTACTGTGTCTCCATCAGTCTTTGACCTTTGGCCTCTGTACCACGTAGCGATCAGGCTGCAGTTCATAGTGTTTGTTTTAACTGGCTGGAGGTATCAGACGGGTGGAGGTGTCATAGTCAGCTCCACCTGCTCCACAGTCTATAGTAATAGCCGGAAAAATCAATCAGTCCTGCGTCTTCTCAGGAAGCATCCATATGTTCAAGGTGTCATCTGTCATTTGTAAGAATATTTTGTGCTTTCCATTCTTCTGGATTTCTAGGTTTTGTTATAAACGATAAATTACCTGTATTGTGTGTTAAAGTCGACCGAACACCCGATGAGAACAAAGCCTTTCTCTGTGAACTTTCTCTTACATTTACATTTACTCCTGTGGCAGAAGCTTTTATGTTTTAAGTGCAAGGTCTGTGGTTTTTCTAGCTTTAAAAATTTTGTTCATCTTTTACTGGATTTGGCAAATTTCTTAGAAGTCAGTGCAGAAAGAAAGAAAAGTTATTTCTCCTTCATGACTCCGGAGCAGCAGCAGATTTTATATTGTTTTAGGGAAAGAAGTCCAACGTGGAGAGAGGGGAGGAAATGTGGGCACATGTGCATGTGTTCATACATGCATGTGGACGTCTTTTAGAGGGCAAAGCTCGTTGACAGTGTGTTGGTGTGTGTTGATGTGTGTGTGTGTGTGTGTGTGTGTGTGTGTGTGTGTGTGTGTGTGTGTGTGGATGGAGTAGAGAAGGGAGAGAGAGGTGGGGGTACAGTTCAGACTCCAGACAGAAGTGAACGAAAGTGAGAGGGACTCGGTCAGAGAGCCAGCTAAATATCAGGCTTTCTGTGTGTGTGTGTGTGTGTGCGTGTGTGTGTGTGTGTGTGTGTGCGTGCGTGTGTGTGCGTGTGTGTGTGTGAGTGTGGCTGATCCAGGTCGGGTGTCTGTCGTTGCAGCAGCACATTCACACACAGGAGGCAGGGATGAGGGAGAGAGAGGAGCTGAGGAGAGCCATAGAGCAGAGTGACCGGCTCCGGTCCAGGATCCGGGAGCTGGAGGAGCAGAACTCTGAGCTCCACCAGGAGAAGGATGAGGTGTCCTCTAAGTACCGAGCTGTAAGTCTGCTCCCTCTTTGCTTCTTTTTTTTTCCCCTTTAAGAGAATCTCTCCTCTTTTGTTTCGCTCACTCGATACTTTAGAACTCATGATTTGTGATTAAGTCTGAATTTCTGCTCGATAAGGGATTCTGAACGTGGTCATTATACCAACCCCGGGTGGATGAAATTAAGTGGATAATGATAGCCTTGCGGAGGTGGGGGGGGGGGGAGATGCAGACACCATGGCAGTCGCTGTGTTCGAGCTTGTTTTAATGCTGCGGGTTTTTACTGCTGTGTTGACCATTTTCCAGCTGATCGTTTTATTGAGAGAGCGAGCGGAGAGTTTCTTTACTCGGCCTGCTGTCATAGTGTTGTGAGGCACAGTGCTGTTTCCTGGCCCAAGGCGCGCCGTGTGACTGGTTGGTTTACTGCGAGGACCGTGTGAGTGGCGCATCCCCTTCTGCAGGGAGGAGGTGTTACCACGAGTCTGACTGTGAGAAATACAAACCAACAGTCCTGTTAGAAGAATTCAGTCTGCACATACAGGACATTTTCATTTAACTGCTGAGAAGATCAAAGTTTGAGTCTGCGCTAACCAGCATCTTTGGACCAAATGACTGGTTGTAATATGGTAAGAGTTGCTTGTGGTGACCAACCCGCAAAGATTTATGACGCAGCTCAGCAGTTTCCCTCACAGAGCGTTTCAAGGATCTTCCAGCTCACTGTTTTACTGTTGGGGATTCACTTTCACTACTCTCATCGATCTTATTATTCCCTGCCACAGTCAGGTATTGAAAAAGTTTTGGTCAACCCACTGTCTTCAACCTGACCAGCACCAAACAGCAGACAGACAAAGTTAGCGAACAGCTAGTTTAGCATAGCTAGTTTAGCACTGACGGTGGTGGAGACCAAAACGGAGCTAAAGGGAGAGCGAATCTAGAATTTCCCTGGTGTCCACAAACACATCTCAGAATTACAGCTAATGTTGGTCCTTGTCCTCTAGATTCAGCACAACCTAATAAGGTCATAATAACTCGATGTTGTGTGTAAAGCTTGTTTAGTGGCGACCCGATCGGCGAATGGTTAGGGCACATACCACATGGGCTCAAATGACCAGAGCAGCATGTCCCCGGTTCGACTCCCGGCTGGCTGGACCACTTACTACATGTCATTCCCCTACTCTCTCTCTCTCTCTGTATTTCCTCTCCATCTCCGCTGTCACTACCTAATACAGACATAAAATGCCCCGAAAATAACCAAAATAAATCTTTTTCTCTTGCCCTAAGTCACAAAGAACAAACATAGAGAAGCAGACAGTTGCACGTGAGATGCGTTTGTCTCTAATTTATTTATTGAATAGTTTGCATGTGGTTCTGTGTCTAGCAGATAAAGTAGTAGCTACTCCATGGGACTGGGGGAATTAGTTATGGGTATTTAGGTGTTGGGGTTTTTAGTTTAGCAGCAGGCTAATGTGTAGCAGAGTATAAACAGCCATGGCCTTAGCCTTCGAGCAAGACGCCCATACGCCCAGCTAACGATGCTAACGGGAGCGTATGCTTGCCACAGTTATTAACTAGGCTCCACCTACGCCCCATTTCTTTGTCCATTTTTGGATCAGCTGGGAGTTAGAGGCGGAGTCAGACACTGCCAAGATGGTGACAGTGGAGCAGCTCACTCTGAGCCTCAAAACCGCTTTTCAGAAACCTGTGGGTGACTTCATGGAGGCTACGTCCATCTTTATTTACAGTCCATGGTGTCATGACCAGAGTTAATAAATGGACCTTTGATCGTGAATTATTTTATTCCTGCTAAAGATCAATACTGTAGTTACGTGCTCGGAGAATAAAACCATATACAGATATCACCATCCGACCAAACATTACAGAGAACACCTAAATTGAGCGTCCAAACCTTTGCTAATTAAATTCTGTGGTTTGGTTTATACACGTTGATACTCCTTGGAAGTGAAAAACAGAGCAGAGTAAAACAGAATAAGTGTTTTATCCAGAGACTCACTTGAAGATAACGTCTACGTCGATGAGAGAATTGATTTTAGTTTTGGATGTTTGTCTCATTTTCCAAAAGCGTGTGCGTGGGAGAGTGTGTTGGGTTTAGTGTGAGAGTGTGTAGCAGCGCTGGTGTTGCCAATGTTTGTGGAAAACGCTCCAGATCTGCCCGTGGGATTTGATCATTACTGGTGCTGAGTGCCTTAGCAGACTCTTCAGTCGGCTTCGATGGAACACATCATAAACCAGCACGAGGAGCTGGACTGCAGCTGCGTCAGTCTGAGTTTTCCTGCCGTCTGGATATGACAGATTCATGTGTCACTGTGGATCTTTGTCTTGTGTGCCTTTTTGGATATGGTGACTGTTAGCAGGTGATCATGATGATCATCCTGATACTGCGAGAAAAACCCTTAACTTACTGATATACGTCAGTCTAAAAAGTGAGTTAAAGTGGGTTTAAAACCACTGCAACTCTTGTTTTTCCTCCACAATGCACATTCTTTAATTTCAGTAAAAGTAAAGTGTTCGCTCTATAATCCCTCTTTCTCTTTTTATTACCCTTTTACTGACAAAAACAACTTCTTTTTATTGAAATCACCAGGTGTGCTCTGGCTCCAAGTGCGTCTTTTCTTCACTGCTTGGATTAGCCAACCATAAATAATGAAGTTAATCTGCGAAGGAGACAGATCAGCCAGCATAATTCATACCTCGGAGCCCTTCTGATTTGACTGCAGTTAGAAATGTGACCCCCCTTGTCAGAGCTATTTAGTGCTGCTGCCTGTAGGAAGCTTTCCAGTTTTCCAGGGGAACTTGGTCCCGTTTCTCATTATCCCCTATCGTTTGGTAAAGCTGCAGGGACACTTCACACATCTGTCATCGGGGGTACCATGAAGTCCTGCTTCACAATCGATCAATGCCCCGTAAGCTCATCACTCACATGCTTTTGAAGTACTTATTTTCAACTTAAAATCTACATTCTTAAAAAAAGAGAAAGAGGGAGAATGTTTTCCACTTGTGAATCTCAGCCTCTGACTGATATTACATTTTTTGTATGAAACACCTGGTGTTAAGTTTATACTTTTCTAGTTCACTGGATTCTTTTATAAGGGCCAGGTTGTGATCTATTAGAACTAGGTCAGAAGACGTGCTGTCAGACCACGTCAGGACTCTTTATAGCTGATCTGAGCAGCACACATTTTCAGACAGTCTCATCAGGAAGACATTAATGGTGCTGCATTCAGTTGTTCACATGAAAAGTTCCATAAATAGTTGTGTAACAAATGAAAAAAGAGAGCCAGAGTTCAAACCCAGCGCATTTTGAGGTGGGTGTGAATGTTGGATCGTTGGTTTCGGAAAGTTAAAGAAATGGGCGGACACGGACCCCATCCTTAATCCAATGTCGGAAAGGTTTTGGGGCAAGTGGGTTTCAGAAGCTATTTGACCATGTGAAGTGTACTGACTCCTTAAGTCCGATTTAACAACCCCAGAATAAGAGGTACGTAGTTTGCATGACATAAAGTCTTGCCATGTTGGCACCAAGCAGCAACCTCCAGGGCCTGAACGATGAAGCCAACTCTAAAGTGCCAGAAGCTGCTGTTACTTTAATGACCACTAGAGTCCTGCTCCAACAGTGAGTCAGTCCCCATAGACTCCCATGTTAAAATGTCCGACTTTACAGCTGAAATAAACATGTTTACAGCCTGGTACAAAAACTGTTTTGGTCTCTAGAGCTAATTTCCTCCTTCATGACACCTGTTTATATAACTCACCTGTTTACATTTTATTAAGGACTAAAGTTATGGAGAATTGAGGGCGTGGCCTCTTTGAGTGACAGGTGGCTGAGCATATGTTCGCCACAAACAATTGGTTGTAATGCAGACATTAGCATCACATACCGGTATGCACCAAAGTCTCAGCTCCACACATGCCCCACCTCTTTGCCCATTTTTGGATTAGCTGGGAGTTAGGGCCAGGGTCAGGCCCTGCCAAGATGGCGACGGTGGAGCAGCTCACGCTGAGCTTCAAAACTGCTCTTCAGAAACCTGTGGGTGACGTCACGGAGGCTACGTCCATCTCTATTTACAATCTATGGTTGCAATGCAGACTTTAGCATTTAGCTCAAAGCATAACTCTGCCTAGCTCCAGCCTCACAGAGCGAACTCATCAGCTGTTTTTCAGATATTTGATCATAAACCAAAGTTATTGGACGCATCAAAAGAACTGATGATGGAGCTAAATGAAAATTGAGGGGATCACCAAAGTTAATACAGTTCATCCTGAGGGGGACGTGAATGTCTCCAAATTTTATGGAAATCCATTCAATAGTTTCACTGAAAAACAGAAAAGTAAACTTCATGGTGGCTTTAGGGGAAACGTCAGGGGATCACCAAGGCCGTTAAAATACATCTTCTGGGAACCATGAATAGGTTTACCAAGTTTTTTGCTTGAGTTCAGTAGATGCTTAGACTGCATAAATGAAAAGCTTGAACTGCTGAAGAAGGTAAATGAAAAGTTAGGGGATCAACAAAGTTGTTGGGGCACCACAAACATCTGTACCAAATTTAATGGCAATCCACTTAATAGTTCTCCAGATTTTTCACTAAAGACCATAAATGTCAGCGTAATGGTGGCACAACAGGATAAGTAAAGGAACCATCAAAATCAGGAGGATTCACTGTCAGGGAACCATGAATATCTCTACAAACTTTCATGGCAATCCGTCCAATAGCTGATGAGATATTTCAGTCTGGACCAAAGAGGTGGACCGACAAATGCATACTGCCATTTGCAGCCATGCCACCAGCTTAGCTAAAAAGTGACACCAAGAGAAAAACCACCAGGGGAAAAAGACGTGACATTACCACCCACTCTGTGATTAACTACTCGTATTCAGAAGTGCAGCACAAAAACACCAGTAAAAGACAGACAATAAAACCAAATGAGGAATTTGAGGATTACCGCTGCAAGAAAAGGTTTTCTTTACTTCTACTGTTGTTCCAAACATCTCTGGTACAAATGGATATAAACAGAGAAAAGTCCACTGTTTACCCCTCAATTGCTGTTAATGGGAAATAAATGTGGAGTGTTCCTGCAGAGCGATCCAGATGCCCCAGTTCTGCATCTGGAAAAACTTTCAGTCTGGACTGGCTCTGAAGTTTCTGGGGCCCAAGGCAAACTGTGGGACAAAAGACTGGCAGGGAGAGATGGATGAGGGTGGAGAGGGGAGGCGAGAGGAGGGTGAGGAGAGGCTGGGGAATGGAAGATTGACTTAATGTTCGAAGGCAAAGAGGAAGGAAGCAAATTAATATATTAACAAATTGGTGAGGAGAGATAAAGTTTGAGGTGAGTGTCAGGCGAAAGTCGAGGCCAGCAGATTGTGGCTTCGCACTTCAACAAACTTTTCATATTCTGTCCTGTGCTGAGCTTTGAGTTTGGGTTTTTACTCTATTATTGGAAAAGATTTCCTGCTGAGATTGATTTTAGCCATGCTAGCAGCATGATTCTAGAAAAACAGCAGCGTCAGTTTGTCTGTTTCAACAACCACTAAATAAATATATTTGTGGCTCCCAGTAAATTCTAATGACTTTAGTGAACCCTTGACTTTCCATCTAATGCCACCGTGAGGCTGACATTTTTGTCAAGACTCCCATGTTAAAGTGTCCAACTTTACAGCAGAAATAAACATGTTTACAGCCTGGTACAAAAACAGTTTTGGTCTCTAGAGCTAATTTCCTCCTTCATGACACCTGTTTATATAACTCACCTGTTTACATTTTATTAAGGACTAAAGTTATGGAGAATTGAGGGCGTGGCCTTTTTGAGTGACAAACAATGTCGCCACAAACAATTGGTTGTAATGCAGACATTAGCATTTAGCTCAAAGCGTAACTCTGCCTAGCTCCAGCTTCACAGAGCCGCTTCCATGGTCGTAGACACTCAGTCTTGTTTTTTTTTACAAGACTTCATGATAGATATCTGAGATTGAAGATCTCTCTGCTGACCCTTCGACCTCCTCTTCCCTCCACTGTTATCACTCATCGTGCCTTTGGGATGCTAAGAGGTTTTCCGGAGTGAGTTTTCTTCCTTGTGGAGGCACCACTTTCACCCTGAGTCTCTGGGTTTCATTTGGCATGATAGAGCCCAACATAGTCAAAGATCATCAGTGTAACAAGAGGGCTTTCCTGTAATGTTTTCATTCACAGTAACCGTGTCCTGATGTTACCTTATGACTCTGTAATCGCTATGAACTACAATTCAGATCTCTTGATGAATGAATGAATAAGACTCAGAAACAGCAGAGTAAACAGGAAACTGGCCTTCCTTTACAGTTTTCCTTGGTCTGGAGCCTTAAAGTTGGTATGAAGGAGATCTGGTCCGTGTTTGAATTAGCTGTGTATCTGATTAACTGGCAGCCTCCTGGTCAGATACGATACGTGTTGGTGTTGGACATGAGTGGTGTCTGCAGAGGCAGCCTGGGCGAGCTCAGTGTCTCTGTCTTCTCCATGTCAAGTGGGAGTCACAGAAAAGAGATCTCTCTGTGCTGCCTCTCTGCACAAGAACCCAGACCACATTGTCAAAATAAAACAATCTGAATTCTCAGAAATCCTGTGTTTTCATGTGTTCTCGGTGGCTGGACGCCCTCCACGGCTCAGTGGCATTGGCGCAGTGCTTATCCTCGGTCATATAACTGTGGTCACTTTGGGCCGTTTTAGAGTCAGTGTTATTCTAACTTTATGTAATTTAGAAAGGTTGTATTTCCACAAACTCTGGTGAGACTCACGGTTGCTGTACAATGGATGTGAGGGAATTTATCACGGTGGTGTGAGCACAAACATATCACTGCACTTGTATGTGGGTTTTACTGCTTGGGCAGATATTTGATAATATTTGGTTTGATATCGAATATTGCTGTATTTTACACTTTCAGTTCTGCAGTTTGCACAATCTGTCCCTACAGAACTGCTGTTTAGTGTTCAGTTATACCTTAATAATGAAATACAATAATAATTATACATTGTAAAAGAAACACGTGAATAATATAATATAATATATAATATCGTATATCGCAATATTTGCACTGGACTGTATCGAGATATACAATTTTAGATATCACCCAAGCCTAGTGGGTTCTCCTTTTACACAAATATTCTCTCAAATCTGCACATTCGAATGTTAACATATTAAAAATAAAGTGTATCTTGAAGGTCCAGAGCAGGTGGAGAAACTGTATGGTGATCTGAGGATCCATTCGTCTTTAAAGAATTTAATCTAATAGTTATAAGTTTTCTCCTTATTCCAGAACTTTATGTGTTTTTTTTTATCGCATGTATTTTCCACTTATTTCTTATGGTACATAATTCAGAAGTTCTTTGTGGCTCAGCAATGTTACAGCTCCCATAAACTCTGCATACAGTATTAATTAGGGCTGAATAATTAATCGAAATATTATCAAAATTGTAATATGGTCCCAAAACAAAACAAAAAAAATTAACCCAAGGTCCACTTGTTTTTTTCCGGAGCTTTCAACTGTATGTCATGGTCTTCATCAGGGGATGGAGTTTACTTAGTTGTCTGTTAAACTGCAGTTTCCATGGTCGAGAATGAACTTTTATGATCAAGTTATTTGATTTTAAAGTAACGGCTGGTTCTGAATGTTCAAACAGTCTGTTTTATTGGTCTGATTTCTGCTGGTATTATTATCATTATTATTATTAATAAAGTTCCGTCTTATCTTAATAATCGCCCCACCTTACAACCCTGCCTGATGTTAACTCTAGATATGGACATCAGTCTGGTCTTTGTGGGTCTTCATTCAAGAAAAACATCCACGCTTGGATCAGAAGCACAGTACGCCCCGTTGTTCTTTGGAAGATGAATGCTGTGGCATTGTGGGGGACCGTGTGGGCGTGGGCGCAGAAGACGTTTATGTCAATTATAATGTGAGGAGAAAAGGCATTTTAGACTCTGGAACAGTGCCCTTGTTTTCTTGTCTTCTTGTGGTGCGGTTTTGATGGTTCGGCTGAGAGCTGCATTTCTGTGGCAGAGCGGCACCGACACGACAGGATTTTTCTCCTGACCCGACATCTTACACCAACCGCGGTCCCTGTGGGACACCTTTGGATCCCCCCTGAAACTCAGGAGAGCCACCTGTTCCTGGGGAGGAGACTGGAGGACAGGAGAGGTGGTGGTTGTGGTGAGGAGTGGACCGAGCGGAGGCCACCTGCACGGGATCAGCAGCAGCAGCAGCGAGGAGCCGGCTGGAGGCACGGACGCAGGAATGTTTGGATTTCAGAAGTATAGCAGCACACCCTAAAGTGAAAAGATGAATGGTTGATTGAGAGGAGAGAAAGACGAGAGAGAGAGAGACAGAGAGAGAGAGAGAGAGAAGGGAGAAAAAGCAAAGGCTCAGAGAAAAACAAGGCTGAAAAATCAGGAAGGCAAAGAAAGGCTGAGCACAGCTGAAGATGTGTTGTGAGAGAGAGGATCCGCCATCTGATCCTCCTGCTGAAACCCACCTGGAACAACCAGAACAGCTGTGCACCAAGTGAAGGGAGGGAAAAAGAAGTGATTAAGCCTCTTTGCTCCGTCAGGAGAGACGGGCAAGTTGCTGCAGTGCCACACAGGTGAAGTCTGCACGGCAACAGAGCGAACAGACGAGAGGACGTACCGTCAGGATGATGTCTGTGACGCTCCGTCAGCGCTGCCGCTCCGTGTCTGATGAGTCGGAGGAGGTCGGTGGGAACCAGGCAGATTTTGGACAAGAACCAGAACCTGAACCTGAACCTGAAGACCTGGACTGGGATAGCTATAGCACCACACTGGAGGACAGATTAGCAGCTGTGGGTATCTGTTGCTGTGTGATTGTGAACTACGTTGAAATCCTAAATCGCTCGCTGGTCAAAGTTTTTTTAAGTTTCTTTTTGATTTCGTGAAGGTCTGCAGGCAGCTAATTAACACAGATGTAGGTTAAAGTGCGTATGTGAACCTGGAACATAAACAAGCATTTTGTTTTATTGCCAAACACAAACAGCTGTGTCCCAATCCACAGGCCGCATCCTTCAGAGTTTGCATTTGACGACATGCGTCTTTCTGTTCCTGGGCAACCCAATCTGTCCCAAGATTCATTGCGTGCCGGTAATGAAAGCAAGCGACAAACACACTTGTTAATGTAATTACTGGGTTTCAGCTCAGTTCAACAGCTAACGGTTAAAACCACACTCCCTAAAACCTCAAGGGCCACACCTTTGTAGACAGCGTCCTCCGAAGGACGCAGCCTCAAAATTGGGATACAGCTAAAATGTGTCAAATGTTTAGCATTTAAGCTAGTCTTATACTTTCTGCATGTGAGAGTGCACAAGGATCTGTTAAGGTCCGTGTTACGTACATTGTGCCATCGGAGGGTGTAGGCGAGGCTCCGTGTCCCCTCCACTTTGTTCTGTCTACACGGACTCGTCCGCATGGCCACCAGCTGCACATGTGATTGCACAAGGAACTACCCGCCCGCGGTGTGCGCCGCTGTCCATGTGCACGTCCACCAGGAAGTATAATCGAGGCCCATCTTAGGTATAGACCATAGGGGGAAACACTGAATATCAGATGAGTCCAGCTGTCTGCATGGGGCGTGTCATGCCACACGCCCATAGATGCAAACTGAAGCGTATTTATATTCTACGTTACCTCTGACTCACCCTCATGAATACAGTGATTGTGTGTTGGTGCACAGAGCCCTTCCGATATACAGGTGACATGTACTCAACACTGCGCTTGAACGCCTCCTGCTCAGACACACAGAGCTGCTGATCTGTTGACGTGCTGCTCACACTACGCTGTCTGCACAGACACAGTATATATATATATATATATATATATGTAAGTGCTTGTGCAGCACCAACCTGTGTGTGCAGACGTGTGCGTTTGTGCGTCGAAGCTGTGACTGATGTCGTCTTACGTTCGGGGGGAAAGTGTTAAAGGTGCAAACAGCTCAGCACAAGACAGAAAACTGAGCGTCTCAAAAAGTGCAGGGAACAAACTCAAACCAAGTACTTTTATGGAAATAAACGCAGATGGAAATGTGGTCGCCTGATCATTTCACAGATGCCCAGATATTTGGGTATGCTATTAGCTTGTTCCAAATGCCTTGCCCATGATGACTGGTCCATAAGTAACAGTAATAACCGGAGCAGGCTCTCACAGTCAGGTCTTTCACTCCTGTTATGGATGGCTGTTGACTAAGTGATCTGGTTTTTGGTAGAACTTGCTTATCAGGTCAGGACTGTGCGTCACCGCGTGCAGAGCTGCTATATTAAGACAACAGCAGACTAATACAGGGAAGATTTCCTCTGACTTGGGGGAGGATAAGTTTCATCTTGGGGCATAACCGGTGGTAAGATCCTCTTTGTATCATTTAATTATCTTTTTCTGGATTTCAGCCTCTTTTATTCAACTCATCCTTCATATTCACTTTTTTTTCACAGTCTTTCTCTACTGTTGTTTTTCTTGCCTCATTTGACCTCACTCCTTTTCTTTCTTTTAACTCTGTTAAATAGAAAATCTCTTCTTTAAAAATACTGTTATTGCATATGACAAATGAGTCATTTAAATGTAATGTAACATGATTATATTTGAGGTGTAAGTGCTTTACGAAGAAGAAAAAGCAAGTGATTGAAGTGAAATGAACAGGAGACCAGCAGCAGCAGGTTTACCCGGGTTCACGGACTCAACCCATCACACAGCTGTGTGAAACACAGCAGCAAAACTGGGGAAAAGAAAAATTAACGTGCATGTTGTGAAATTCAAAAAGTATCCAGTACTGTATGTAACACCGCAGTAATTAACTGACTGTGATTGTGTGTTTGGGACGCTGCAGGAGCAGGAGAGCGCCCAGGCGTCCGAACAGCGCTGCGTCCAGCTGGAGAAGGTCCGGCGCGAGTTGGAGCGGCAGCTGTCGGGTCTGTCGGACCGTCTGGAGGAGGAGGAGGCGTGCTCGGCCCAGCTGGTCCTGCACAGGGACAGTCTGGAGGCCGAGTGCAGCAGCCTCAGGCGAGACCTGGATGAACTGGATGGCGCCCTGACCGCGGCTGAGCAGGAGAAACGGGTAGGACACGATGGGATCTTCACCTCAGGACTGATGATACCTTTTATACAGATGGTACTGACTGTGTTCTGTCAGAAAGTTAATCAAAGACAACTAATTAAAGGAGATCTTGATCCTGAGTTACTCCATGTGGGGGCCCCCGAGGGCTGACAAACTTTACTCCACAGCAACGTCTCAAAGTTTTGTGTTAATGACATCGCTTGGCAATTTGACTGACAAAAAGATACTGAACCAACTTCAGCTGCTGTAGATAAAACAAAAAAACGAGGTGAATATGTAAAGATAAGTGCAGTATGTTCAGAGCTGCATCTAACTGTTATGAGCTGTTTGTTGCTGCGTATGTACATGTACCAGTAGTTGGTGATGGTATGGTGTTTTCGAGGTTCAGTTCACAACCCCCCACCACCACCAACCATACCCTGAATTAGCATTGGATTAGCATTAAAATTACGGCTAAATTAGCATCTCTAGCTTCTGTGTAGTTACTGTCTGACGGGGAAAACAGCTCAGGTGATGTCACAGCTTTGAGCCTCTTCTCGTCTCTTTATCACGTGACACTTAAACTTCTATCTCCCATTATTTAAACTTAAACTTGCTGCTGCCGTTCAGAAACAGAATTATTAAAGTGGTAAACAACACATTAAACGTTTTTAACGATGAAGAAGTGTCTCCTCTCTCCTCTGTGCAGACGGCAACAAGCATATTCTGCTCTGACGTCTCCATTACAGCCGCTCACCAGACCCCCGTGTCTCTCTCACTGAGGTGTATTAAAGGATTAAGATGCTATCGCCGCTCAGGAATGTCCCAGGAATGTACTGTACTCTCTCCACTGTATGTGAAGATGGAAAAACAGTTTTAACTGGCACAAGATGTTGATGATTCAGCCTCTGAAAGTTTACACTGATTAATTTTGATCTGGGTCGTGAAGTGACGAACTCGATCCTCCAGTTATATGAAGGTTTTCTTGGCTAATTGGTGAAGATGCTGTAGGAGAGACGTGGGAGAGGACGCCGGCACAGTGGGAGCAACAAGAACAGACTTGTCTGAGAGCAGTTGACACAGGGCTTTGAGAAAAATGACCCTGTCTAATATTTGTAGTGCGCTGTCATAACAGTTGTTAAAGCTGGACACGATGCGTCTGATCCACAGGAACAAACGCTCATCTGTCCGTTCTGAAAGAGGCGCACGGAGCTCCAGCAGATTCTTAACTATCACACACGTCCGGTTACGTCCTCATATAATATCTGCAAAATATTCCACATGCAAATGCAAAGCTGTGATGTTTATAAGAGGATAATTGTTTTGCCGTGTGGATATTCACCAGCCATCGTGGCTGCACGCCCGGGAGGAAAACATTAATAAACCACAGAAAGAGTTTTAGCAGAGCCAGATCAGGAAGTGCTGATAAGTGCAATAAATATTTGTTTAACTGATTTGGTTTGGTGATTCAGAATATGTTTTATCTAATGACCTCTCTCTCTCTCTCTCTCTCTCTCAGTCGTCAGACAGTGAGGTGAGGCAACTGTCGGAGCAGCTGCTTCAGAAAGACGAGGCGGTGCAGAAGCTGCAGAAGGAGAAGGAACATCTGGTGGAGCTGAGCCAGGTGAGAGTGCAGTGAGTGTTGTGACGAGTCGGGGTCCGATATAGCTGCACAGTTATAAAGTTTTAAAGGGCCGTTACAACAACTTAATATCACACTTCCATGTCGTTTGGAGGAAAAATGAAGCAGTAAAAGCTGAAATTTTAGTCTCTAGTCTGGATCCTACATTTCTCGTAATGCAAGCTTGATAAACGACTGCCATAAACTCTATAAATAAAGTCTACGCAACATCGATAACAATTTATTAGTCTCCAAGCAACAGGGAGATTTTCCTGATAACATCACAAGAGTTATTTATCAGTTTATTTTTAGAGGAATGATGGTGACGATACGGGTGGAGACAGATGGAGGTTGCAGCAAAGGTCTCAAAGCTGGACTCTCTTGATTGGCGCCTTGACAATTATTGTATTGCTGATTTTTAGATTTATATTTTAATGTTAAATTTTCATGGATGTGAACAGGTGCAGTCCAAAGAACACAGACACCCTCCTTTTAAAACGTCACAGGGTGTCTTTACATCGCATCAGTTCAAGCTCTTATTTCTGCACAATGTGTCACATGAAAATCAAAACAATAACAAAAGACGGTGTCGGTGACGTTGTGACAGTTTAATCCTCAGACTGTCTGTCGGTGTTGTTTGCTTTCGTTACCTGCCCGCAATGAATCTTGGGATATGTTGCCGCCTTCGTTGTCCGGACGCATTTGAATGAGCGCTCTGAAATGGGACAGTCTAGTCGCGCCGCTGTGACGCAGGATGAGATGCTGTGGTCCTCTTACTTGATTTTTCTCCCGATTTGCTCCAGCGGGGAGATTTCACACATGTGCAGCCCAGGCTCAGACATCTTGGAAATACTTCAGTTGTCATCACATAACTTCAGCATGTAACTTCAAAGTTCCCTCCTCAGATAGGAAGAGCCAACAGAAACACGCTCCATCCGCTGATGAAGACCATGAGATGTGGCCGAAAACTCCAACGTCAAGAATGAATTATGGCCATCTCCTGCGGTGTATACCACAGAGTCAGTTATAATCAAGATTTACGTCAGGCTCAGTATAAACTGTGTAATCTACACCCGTGCTCCCAGCGTGTCCTGCTGCTCAGCTGTATTTGTGATTGTTTATTAGTCGATATCCTCGTCCCGTACGCAGATTCCTCGCTTACTGCCCGACTGAGAGGGGAACATACGTCGAGGGAAACAGAACCATATGACCTGAAGACCTGCCAAAAGTGGCACTCGTGATAAATGTGCTCTCTATCACACACACACACACACACACACACACACACACACACACACACACACTCCGCTGATCTCTCAAAGTCAAAGCATATGCTCTGAAATCGACAGAAATCTTTATAAAGCTCATCATGCTCTGTGGCAGCTATAAGAGGCCCTGTCCACTAATCCCTCCCAGATGCCGCGACCGTCGGTAGCAGTCGGCTTCACTGTGTAATCTGTGGGAGCAGCTCGGCATCGAACCTCATTATCTCCCTACTGTTTGTTTAACATGTCTCACATTATGGATTTAGTCTGGAATACAAAGAGAAACCTGCGAGTAAAAACATAAGACGGATGGTTCCTGGCATCGCTGAGGCTCCTGCAGCTGTTTCAGTGAGTCACCGAGCGTGGCGTTCCAGTGCTTTTGTTCCCCGGAGAGAAAAACCTCTGATCCGTCAGATCAATCTGGAGGCGACGACTTCTGACATTTTCTTTGCAACCAAACGACTCCTATCTCTCCGAGCCGCCAATGTGGCCGACAGATGGATGTTGGGCAGTGAGACGGAGGCTCAGTGATTCAGGGACACGTGCAGCCCAGGCTCAGACATCTTGTTTCGTCCTGACAGCAGGCCATCGAGGACCTGCAGAGCGAGGAGGAGAAGGTGAACCTCCTGACCAAGGAGAAAACCAAGCTACAGATGCAGGCTGAGGATGTGAGTACCAATTCTGTGTATTTATATTTATCAATATGTCCACAGGTTATTTCATATATTTTTAATTTCACAATTTAAAACCAATCATTCCATCTGACACTGACGTAACTCGGCCTGACTTAAAGCTGCACTAATCACTATTTTTATGTTAACAATGGATCACATGACCATGTTAAAGTGACCGCTCGGCTTTATATGGGTGATTTAGCATTTTCCAGCTCGTTGCTGTGGTTTCATGGCCCATAACTTTCCTGCTGTGGTTCAGTATTGTTCCGTAAACCTATATTTTTAGCCACGGTCGCTGCTGTTTTTAGCGAATAGACCCACTGTAAACAACCTGTTTGGCTCCAAACAATCAGACAGACAACGTTAGCGACTCGTTGCTGAACGTAGCGAAGCATTTAGCAGCTAAAGAGCCAGATGTTTCCGTCAGGAGCTGGTGGAGACCAAACACGGAGCCTCTAATACGAAACCAAACGAACCCTAATGCTGGATACTACATGTCAGCGTTGTTAACTTAAGGTGTGTTTACACCGATGAAATGTTTTTATATGGGACCTTTAAAACAATGAGCTGAAAGATGCTGAGGGGAAGCACAAAGCGGAATAAGATAATTCTTCATACATGCATCACTATGACTGATTCATTCCATCCATTGTTAATACAAAAATGTTGATTAGCACATTTTAAAGCCATAAAGCAAAACTGAACTGTATCTAATATAAATGTATTAAGTCCTTGTTGTGTTTTTGTATAAATCTTCCACTAAAGTACCAACTTATAAAACCTCCTCATATCGTATCAGAGGTAAACTACACTGACCTAAGAGCAGAATGTTGGTCTGCATCCGACAGAAACACACACATGCTGCACATGTTAAATACTGTAGTAACATTAGGGTTATGAACTGACTGTTTGACAGTAATACGAGGAGTGGAAACTGAAGCTTATTTGACTTAATTGTAACCCTGTTAGCCAATAGGCCCTTGGCAAATCAGGGGAAACACTGAACACATGTAATTTTACGCTTGAAAATGGTCAGGCATAATAAGCGGTCGATATAAAACATATTGATTACTGACACAAAATATTTTAACTTCTGGAAATTACAGTTGAAGAACATTAGTCTTCAGTTGAACCCCTACTTTGAATTACACTCTTCTGCAGCTGCTTTACATTATCGCCATGAGCCGTATGTTTTCTCCGTCCTGTGACGCTGCAGTTGGAGTACCAGCTGGAGCGCCTTCAGCGCGGCGAGCTGGAGAAGAGCAGGAGGAGGCTGGAGAGTGACAGCAGATCTACTCAGGAGAGTCTGGGGGAGATGGAGAAGATGAGGAGCGGTCTGGAAGACCTCCTCAAAAGGTCAGTCAAAGACGAGCTCACTGCTGATGTCATGGAGTTCACAGCGTGTGGAAAAATCCAAGGCTGCGTCACAAAGTGATCCTGGTTTTTTGTCATCTATTTTTAGCCACGTTAGCTGTGTGGCAATGTTGGTCCACCATTTTGGATTCTATGAAATCTTGTACAGACATTCGTGGTCCCAGAGGATGAACCTCACTGACTTTGGTGATCCTCTGACCTTGTGAGTTTGTATTACTGTTAAATGTTTTAGACATTCATTGTCCCCAGAGGATAAAACATATTGATTTTGGTGAAATAGCTCGACGTCCTCTCGTCGTACTGGCATTAAAAGTTGAACAGGTTCCCAGACGACGATGTGAGGTTTATATTTTTGGGGGTTTTAGTGAAGTATGTCAACAACTATCAACAATGCATTGTCCTAAAATTTGATAAAGAAAGGAGTTTTTCATCACCTCAAAATTTCCTACTTTAGTGTTTATTTCTAATTACTAAATGTTAGTATGCTAACATGCTAAACTAAGATGGTGCTAATGGTAAATTTCTCAGCTCCACTGTGGTAAACTACAGCCTCACAGAGCTGCTAACATGGCTGCAGACTCTTATTTTATTTTCCTCCTCTTTCCCTTTGATGTTCGTTCCTATTAAATGATGAGAACACACCGAGTTGTTGTTCTTTTCTCTGTAACTTGTAATCAGTCACGAAGTGGTAGATGAAACGTAAAACTAAACTAAACCCTCCAGTGAGTGAAGACACACCAACATAAACATAAATATATTTGGCAAATATACATTATGTTTATAGCTGACATCATAGTTGGCCTAAATGTTTATATATATACTATATAAACCCACCTCATAAACATTTTCTATCAGCTTACACTCAGAGCCGGACGCGTGTGACAACAGGTCTGATCCACGGCTGTGATCGTATCTGTTAACCCCGAGGAGAGAGACGAACTGATGGACTTCAAAAACACACTGACTATCTGATGTGATGCTCCTGTCCTAAGGCGGAAGAGCTCAGGCTCCGAGCGGCGGTGGTATCTAATATACCTGCTCCTCAGTCCAGCTACCCCCCCCCCCCCCCCATCCCCCCCTTACCCCCCCGCTCAGTGAAATCCCAACATGTTGCTCTCTGCCCTGGAATCGCTCTGTTCTTCCCCCTGCAGCAACAATCAAACGAAGAGCCGACTGTCAGAGAAACACACATACACATAAATACATTGAGGAACAACATCACCTCAGTCGTGAAGGTTTATGAAGTTAAAACTTGTTCTCTTTGGCATCGAGACCCTCATCAACAAGAGAGTGACTCCTCTTGTTGCTACGGTGCTGTTGTTCAAACACGTCAACTTTATACTCAATAAAGCTTTACTGGCATCAAGCAAGTCTCGCTTCATGACAGCAACTGATGCGATTGCGTCAGTATCATAAACACGATTTTAACAGTAACATTTCCACATCACTCATCAAATGTCACGAGCCTGAAGTGAACATGAATGTTTTTCTTTTCTTGCACAGGCATTGTGGCAGAACATTACAGTAATGGATCCCTGCGTCTGAAAGGCAATAAGCCAATACTGTAACAGATTGATCAAGCCACCAATGTTGTGCATTCCATGTCCGAAAATGTGCCATACTGAATTATTACAGTGGTGGAACATCTGGACATCTTCACCTTTCTGCACTCCTTCCTGGCTGAACAAGTATTGAGATTATTCAGTAAACATTTAAAAATGTGCACCATGAAAAATATCTCAAATCTAATATCTACCTTTTATTTCATAACCTTTCCATCACTCACGTGGGAACTTGGGTCTTAACATCACACAAACATTACACTGCTATGCTGCAGTATCGTAACTGATCTGTGAATGGTAGAAGCTGAGTCAAGATAAGTGATAAGATCACTTTGTAGTATTTGGATGAGTTTGCTCCGGTTTGCTAAGTTAACCTTGAGAGTTTTTCTTCATCTCTTCTAGAAGCCTTTCAGTCGGTATTACAGTAAACATGGAGCTAAATGAAACGGCTTTTGTATTACTTCATAACATTAAAGTTTTTGAACTGACCCGGATTTCTTCTGATTCATGTTTTAATCTCTCGCTCTCTCTGCAGGAAGGATCTGGAGATCAGCAGCGCCAGCTCCAAGCTAGAAGCAGAGGAGGCTCTCAACACTGGACTGCAGAGGAAGAGCAAGGAGCAACAGGTCAGTGTTCATGTGGTGTGTGTGTGTATGTGTGTGTGTGTGTGTGTGTGTGTGTGTGTGTGTGTGTGTGATGGTGCTTGGTGCAGGGCAGAGGCTCTGCAACAGCAAACAGGCTTTGTACTGTCGCTCATTCAGGAGGCAGTGATGAAAGTTTGGCGTCAAAGATTCAGAGAAGGTGAGGTTTATGCTAATTAATGCTAATTGCTGACTGACCTCAGCAGGTCGCCTGTTGGAGCTGAACAGTGGGGTGATATTCTCTAATGTTTTGTGGCTTTAGTTGGTGCAAATGTTTCAATTCAGACACTAGAAAAATGAAATGAGGCTGTTCTGTGTGAATTGGGCTCAATCTCTATAATTCCCTCATTACAAAACCAGAATGTCTTGCATCTAGAACATATGAATGCATGTGTTTCCCTCTTTCGGTTGATAGTCATCTCCCAGACAGCAGGACTGGTATGTGCCTTCTGTCTGCAGCCTCTAATTCGACAAGATGTGAAAGTTTTCAAAGAGCTGCAGGATTGCGTTTGTGTCCTCCAGTACGAGCACCTGGTAAAGATGGTAAAGAGCACAGGAGCACTGATCCAGGCATCCTCAGGATATACTGAACATAACAGCTCCATGGAAGGTCAACAGGAAGTGCCACAGACGTTGCGCAAACAGTGACAATGCAAGAATTTTTAAAGGTTGAGTTTTCCTTTAAAACACCTTTAACCATAAAAGAGGAACGAATCATTAATAACTGGATGACATTTGGTTGGAATGACAACTGAATGGCTGGCGATCAGTTTCCTAAAAGCACACGCAGGGAGCTCAGCTGTAGCTTAGAGATGCATTCCTGCCTTTCAACAGAGCTTCTGGGCTCTGCTCTGTGATTGGCCGAGTCATTTCACAGCTCCACGCCTGTCAGGAGAACGTTAAAACACACCGCCTACATCCAAACTGATAACCATCTCCTACCTCGCTCTGAAGGTGTCACTAGCTGCAGCTGGGGGTAGTTCAAGGAAGAAACAATTCCCTCCTTTTTTTGAGACTCAGATTTCTAACATGCAAGTTTCCATCATGAGGACATTTTCAGATTAAATGTTCAGGCCGCGTCATTAAAAGTTTCTATATTTAGATATTTAATTTCAGTCTCTGCTAACCAGACCATGTTAACGATGAAACAGAAACAGCCGCCCGCTAACTGCAGCTGGAGACAGCAGTCAGAACCGCCGTCAGCGGTCTGCAGGCAGGAAGACGGGACGATACCGGCGCTGTCCGAAGGAATACTCCGTATGAACTTAAGCATAAATGTGATTGGTTGTGACACAATCCATAAACGAAATGCAGCATTGTGGGTGAAGACCAGCGGCGGAAAGATACGAATCACCAACTTCCAGTCAGGACTTTCAGAATAAAATCAGAGCGAAAAACATGACGTGATTTGGGCCTTTGAGTCGAGGTGTCAGGATTTGTGTCCAGGCAACCATATACTGAACTAGTCATGTGATCACAAGTTCAACTCAATCGTGATTCTACCTAAAAAAAGATTGTGACATGATCGCCCACCCCTCCATCAGCTGACTGATGTCAAGTTAATGAGCTGTGGAAAAGACGGCCATAGAGGTTTGTGACATTTATCCCCAGAGGATGAACCCTGATAACTATTATCTACACCGTGATCACATGATTTTTCCTCTAGTGGCACCAGTGGATGAAAACTTTGGGTCAGACAGAAATATCTCAACATGATTGAATGTATTATTCTTAGACATTCATGGTTCCCATCCACCTCCGCCTGCGGGTTCAGACGCTCGACATGCGTCCTCTAGGCTCGACCAAATACCCGCAAAACCGACGACATTCCCATCCGCCTCAGCTCCACTCAGCACACAATCATCGTTTAATTGTGATCAGGATCCCTGTTTTTGTTTGGACTGTGTTGGTTTCAGTGCTCTACTTCCTCTGGTGTTTAGTCTGCCTCTGTACAGAAGTCAGAGAAGTTTATACTGAGGCTTTTCATGTGAATCTCTCTGTGCCATCCTGATGGAATCAAGCAAGTCTGAGAGCTTTTATCTGTGTCACTGGAGCATGCTGCAGATAATGTGTTTTGTCTGTATCTGTCCCTTGGACAAAGCAGAAAAGAGAGAGAGAGAGAGAGAGAGAGACATTAGGAGATGGTAGTTTCAAAGTTCAGGTGGCTCTGCCTCTGGGAGCCTGATGTTTCCTCCAGAGGTTCGTCGGGGGAAAGAATAACGAGCGTCTTTGTGGAGTGAAAGCTGATCTGTGTCTTTGAGGTTTTCACGTTTACTGTAGCTTTGGCATTCTCCCTATGGAACAATGAGGCTATTATGCAGCGTGCATGTGCATGTGTGTGTGTGTGTGTGTGTGTGTGCGTAAAGACGCAGGTGGCCGGCCAGCTGAGTGGACGGCCCACTCAGTCTGGTTTTGACGTAAAGGTCACATGAATATGTCGACAAACTGCAGCAGGATGACAGAGATAGCTTTGTCCATGTTTAATGATGACGTCTCCTCCCCCTCTTTAGTGCGCTGTAATTCAAACAGTTAGCTCGGAGGCGGAGTCACGGAGGTCGCGGGCCTGCAGCGCTGGTTCCTTAGTGGTTTTATTACACGGCCGTTAAGCAATTACACTCGGGGGGTTGTCTCAATCTGAGGAGATGGAGCTCAGTCGCGCCCTGAGGTCTGTTTGGTTTGTACCAGGTGTTTCGTCACAGAGCTGATAACAGTCCGACCTTCAGCTGATGTTTTTCATATTTTCTCATTCACCTCTGTGTCGAGTCATGCAGGTAATTTCCTCTGACTCGCAGTGAACACAGTGAAGTTGCCAGGTTTGGTAAAAAGACCCGAACTAAAACCTGGACTCGCTGACCGCATCTGGCAACCTGGGCTCGTAGCAGGAGACGCTCCACACAGAGCTGGACTCTGACTGTCAGCAGCTGCTCTTATTCACAGGAGGGAAGCCGTTTCTAATGATGTGTGAGGTCAAATGCAGAACTTGGGTTATACAATGTCCATGCAGACTGCACAGCGACACTAGGAAAGAGACTTAAAGCATAAAGAAATACACTTCCGGCTGTGATCATATAAGGAACGTACAAACCTGATCTGCACTATCCTGTGTAGAGGGGAAGATATATAATTAATCCAGCTAAGCTAGTCCCAGATCAGCAGCCTCCCTCCCGGCTCCCCGTCGACAGCTGAGTTTGCAAACAGCAGAAAGCTGAGAGGGAAGTTTGGGGATTTGAAAACAGTATGGAGTATTGTCAGAAAATCAGGGAGTGTATCTTAATGATGCATTTCCTGTAGCTGATGTGAAACTGCTTCATTGTTTTAACCTCAGTAACACAATCAGAGGATAATGACGTCTCTATTTTACATCTGACTCAGCTGCAGACTCACGGTAAATAGAGACACCTGCGCGGCGTCTCTGATACCGGTGACGTCACCTGTGTCGTCACCTGGCCAATCAAACAAGCGTGACTCTGCTGCTGGAAGCTGCACACTGCCATCTGAAGGCGTTCAAGGGCCCTGAGTTGTGCGAGCATGTGTGGACAGTATGGGGGACTCTTCAGCAGGTGGTGCAGAGGCACGGCTTCCGATCTTGTTTTCCCCTCTGACTGATGTGGGGGGTGGGGTGGGGGGGGGGGGGGGGGGGGGGGGGATCCTGACAGGATGTAACTGCCCACGCCCCCTGAACATCCCCTCAGACACAAGCTCAGGAGGAGACATCACCCGTGAGGCCACATCTGAATCCAATTTATAGACAATTATTATAGTTTCAGAGCGCAGTGGAAAAAAAAGAAAAGGAAACTTCAAGCACAAACAATTATCACAAACAATTACGGAGGTTAAACTCTGCCGCCCTCCTCAGCGGCGCTCACTGGGCTCACGTCTCCGAGTAGAAACGTTGACGTGGGATAATTTCATTCAGAAAAGTTTCACAAAATCATTGTTTAAACTCTCTGCCGCACACAAACGGGCCAAATTGCGTGTATCCTTGCAGTCTTGGCTCGGACGTCCCCACACTGTCAGTACACTGTGTTTTCTACTATTGTATTAGAGCCGCAGTATTTATTTTGAGGCCGTGGAAAGTAGGAATTTAACAAGAAACAGATATGTGAGTGGGGAACGCTGAGACAGAAAGAGGCTGTGCATGCACGAGGGGGTGTGGACAGTAAAATGCCGGAGGGGATCAACAGCAGTGTGTGTGTGTGTGTGTGTGTTTGAGTGTGTGTGTGTGTGTGTGTGTGTGGGACAGTCAGTCAGTCAGTTGGGCTGCTGCTGCCTCACCATGGCTGTTCTCTCTGCGGACGTCCTGCGCTGGCATGTGAGTTTTTATTTCACTTTGTCTGTTTAAGCAACTTTCAAGAGACTGTGTCACATGTGATTCCACCTGTGGGACGCTTCTGAAGCGCGTAGGTGAACTGTCTCTGCATTATAATGAATCTAACATGGCACAAGTGCAGGATGATTCCTCCGTGTGTTTATTTTGCCTGATAGTTTCATGTCCGGGAGCTTTTTGTTTTGTGTGTGTGTGTGGGTTGGCGAGCGGCTTTCACCACATCAGCGTGCGGAGGTGTTGTTGCTGCGAGCGGCCCCGGGGCCACACGCCGTGTCAGACACGCTCCCTGACACTGAGACGTAGATAGAAGCTGGAGATAGTCGACAGAACATGACACGACTTGGAAGGATGCGGCAATTTCGGGAAACCAGCAATAAATTTTTTACTAGCGGCTTTGGCAGAGGATTAGTGGAGCAGCGATGTTTCTGCTGGGGATTTATTTATTTGTGTCGGGTCGTTTCTAAATGTTTTACATGTCGAGGCAGAGAAATAAAATTAAAGTAAAAGACCTGTATTTAAAATGTTACTGAATAGGTAAATGTGACTCCACAGAGTGTGATACTGTTATTTATTATATGATTACATCACTATTACTAATACAATAATATGTGAGTAGCATTTTTACTGTTGTAGTTTGTTTGGAACCATTAATTTGAAATTTATATTAAAGTAAAGTAATTGAGTAAAGTTCTGTGGTTACCATGGTTATAATAGTTCTGGATTTTTCATTAGTTTTTAGTTTTATTTCGTTTTGACTTTTTCGGTTTCAGTTTAGTTTTAATTCGTTTTTAAAGCAGGTTTTCTCTCGTTTAGTTTTTATTCATTTCAGTGTTTTTTTTAAATGTAATACGTGGGATGTGTTATAACTCCAGCATGAACACTGAGAGCCAATCAGCTGTGAGATCCTGCTGACATGCACTAGATTTCATATCCTCCCAGAATACCAGGCTGCTGTATGAAATAAACTGAGACATTTTCACTATAATTTGAGTTTATTTTAGTTTTTATAAACACACAATACAGTTTCAGCTACTTATAGTTATTTTTATAAAGCCTCGTTTTTATTTTTATTTCAGTTCACGAAAAAGATTTTTTATTTAGTTTTTGTTTTTTCGTTACGAGCAGCAGCAACAGATTTATCAGATCTACACGTCACAAAATCATTCATTTCTCATTAAGCATTAAAGGTCATGTAAATATTAAATAATGCTTTATTACAGGCTGCAAAGCAAGTTGTACATAGTTGTTAAAATACAGAATAATCATTTTAAAAGTATAAAGTTTTGTGTCACGACAATATTGTGTCGACCTTTTGATGTTGAATATGTATTTTCTATAACTTTATTCAAGCAGGAAATGACCTCACTTGGAGTGAAATTTAACAATGTGTTCTCGCCAAAATAAAAGCACAAACACACAGTCTGTATAGGTGACAGAATATATAACCCAGCACTGTGAAACCAAGAGGAAGCAAAAACATAACACAGATTCCTCGAATGTCATGAAAACGGCTGCGTGTGTCTCTGGTGGTGCTGACCGGACATAGCAGAACCAGCCCTGGGTCAGAATACAGATAATGATGGTGGCCACAGACATTCTTGCTCTAAATTGCTACCTGAGGAAAAAGCCAAATCCCCGGAGCGAGCAGAGGCCTCACCACACACAAGTGTCGCCCTGAAATAGCAAACAATGTGCGGAGGTGACGCCCCATTTGTTCCCTGTCGGGGTGATGTGAAACCAGAGCAGCTCAGCTTCAGATATCCTGCTCATGTTCCATATTTCAGTGAAAGCAGACTGTTTTATTTTCTCTCTCTCTCTCTCTCTCTCTCTCTCTCTTCAGGCTCGCATCGAGGAGCTGGAGGAGGAGCTGGAGGCAGAGCGGGCCATGAGAGCCAAGGTATGGTACATCTACACAACTATAAGGTGCTGTGTAACACCCCCCCCCCCCCCTCCCCTCCTACCCTTCTCCCCTCCTCCCCTCCCAGAGTGAAACAAAGAGCAGATGAGCCTTTAAATCTGGCTGCGGGGCAGGTAAGAGGATGCCAAGCAGCTCTGGGATCAGCTTCAACGTTCAGGAGCAGTTTGAGGATTGAAGGGGAAAAAGATCTTCTGATGCGTTGGCAGCCGGTGAGGTACATGTGTCGGCGCTGCGCCTCTGGTCACCCCCAAACTATCAGCACCTGTGATAATAAACTTGGTGGGAGAGAGGACTTGTGTTTCTGATTAACACACAGGGCAACCCCAGAGGCGGAGAGGGACCCCAACATCCTCCTTCCTCCGTCTTATTTCTTATTTTTCCCTCTCTCTCTCCTCTCTCTCTCTCTCTCTCTCTTTCCGTCACGCTCACACACAAACTTCAGAGCACCTTCTGTTTCTTGTAATCCCTTCATCTCGCTCCCTAGAAGCAAAATCATTGTTTCGAAATCATTGTTTCCAATTCGTCTCATGCGGTGTAACCGGGTTTCAAAACAAGCGCGCCTGGTTCGTATGAAGCTAATCTGCCAAGGTGGGCGCTTTAAGTGCTTGTTGTTTCAGCGGAGACGCTCTTAAAGTGTGTGTGTGTGTGTGTGTGTTTAAGGCAGAGAACCGGCTCGTCCCTGTTAAGACCCGGCTTCAGTTCCCATGTTACAGTCGTGAGGGCAGAAATGCAAAAAAGGTGCATATTTCACCCCGAGTGTTGAATGGAGTGACAGTGAGCCTGAGGGCGTGTTGCACTCCCCTCTCTGGGTGGTATTCTTAATGGTGCTCGCCGGGACCCCCACCACCACCACCCCCCCACCGGCCTCCGAAGCCAAGAGGCAGGCAGAGACACGCTTTATCTTTATCTGCTCCTCAGAGGAGCTGCAGTCGAACATACCTCGGCTGCACACAGGCTCTCTATTGTCAGGCTCGGCTCCTCAGGTCGCACAGGGGGGGGAGATCACCGGGAGATACAGGGGCCGACAGACAGCGCCGTTGTCCACGGGATCCTCCTGCAGCCCGGTTCACACTCCTGTGTTTGTACAGTGGAGAGTTCTCACTCGCTCGGTTTGTGATCTGTTAGACAAACACAGACATCAGCGTGTTTTGAACGAGATTAAATCAGGTTCAGCTGAAACTCACACCAAAGAAAAGCACTTATTAATATTCATATGTTTGAGCAACGGGTCAAATAACTGTGTGTAATGTGAAGGGCTCCGAACTCATCAACTCCATCCTCCATCGAGATATTAAATGATAATAACAAGTAGGGTAACAGTAGCTGGTATATCAGGGTTGTTATGGAAACCGCAGTTTTTATTCTTAGTTATTAGAAGAACTATTGTCTTCTCTCACAATCTACCTGACCGCACCGTACAGAACATCACCTCACGAAGATGTTTAGTGGTGCAGCACCTTTCAGCACGTTGAACCTCTGCACTTCACTTACACTGGTTGTGCACATATAGATTAATGGACAGCTGTAATGGACTTGGCGTACATGCGTCTTCACAGAAACAGGGTGTTGACACAGATTAGATTTCTGGTTTTGTGTAGCTGTGATCGGAGGAGAACCCGGGTCACTCTGGAGACTGAGGCGACGCAGACGTACGTCGGTGTTAATTCACGGACTGAGCAGAGACACACTCCCACCCTTTTCACACTCTTGTACGAACGAAGATAAATCTCCCTCCTCCTGCAGCAGGAGAGACGTGAGGAGCGCTGACCTCCCGTCAGCAGGTGAATGGGAGTGAGTGGTGTCGGGTGGTGCTGATCCGGAGGAGCTGTTGACTCAGTGCACGGCGTGGAGGAGAGCGATGAGTGAAGCGAGTGCTCAGGGCCAGGTTGTAGACACAGAGGGTGGGGGGTGGGGTGGGGGTGAAAAAGGTGTCATCTGTTTTCCCTTGTTGTGCCTGAGGTGGGTCGACGGCTGCGGCTCATCGGTGCCATCAGGGAAGACTGAGGCTGCAGCTTTTACAGAACGCTCCCAACAGCTTCGTCTGTCTTTACATCAGCTGTAAAAGATCAGCTGCAGTGTTTGTGCTTGTAACGGCCCCCGCAGTAAAACCTCTCTCCATGTGTGTTGCACCAGGTCCCAGTCACACACTCTCCACGTTCCTGCAGCTTTAGATATTTTATTTGTTTTGCACGTCTAAAACTGTATTTTATATTTCATCTGATGTTTTATTATACGGTTTATGTATAAATGTGTTTTATGTTTATAAGTTTTATTATCCTGCTGGAGCCAGTGTGGATTATTTTATGATTGTATTTGATTTTTTTCTGGGTTTATTTGTTTGTTTCTCCTAAAATATAAAGTATAAAGTTCATGAGATATGTGTGTATCATGTTGTCGGATGTTGAGCAGTGAAGAAAGCTTGAGGTAACGTCCACAGGAAACAGCAGCTCAGCTCATATTTGGACTGTGACAGCAGCTGAACTCTGCACTGATCTGATTGGATACCAGCCACTCTCCTGACCTCTGACCTCAGGAGAGATTCCACTTCCTATTGTGGGCTGCCAGTCATACTGATCCCTGGGTGGTTACATATCCTGTCCAGCAGAGTCAGAGCAGATGAAGCTCTTCAGTCTGATGTTTAATGTATTGACAGAAAACAACATGGTTTATGAGGCTGAAATAAACCTTCCTGTGTCTCTGTGTTTGTCAGGTGGAGAAGCAGAGAGCGGATCTGACCAGAGAGCTGGACGATCTCACCGACCGACTGGAGGAAGCAGGAGGAGTCACCGCCTCACAGGTGAACTGACGGCCACTTAAAAATGTTGGCGGTTCACATCCGACCCCATAACAATACGGAGGGCGAATAATATGTTCTCAGAGCTTCTTTTTGTTTTGTTTTGTTCTGTGTGCGATCAACAGATGGAGGTGAACAAGAAGCGAGAGGCCGAGCTGCAGCGTCTGAGGAGGGACCTGGAGGAGTCCACGGTCCAGTCCGACGCCCTGGCCGCGTCTCTGAGGAAGCGGCACAACGACGCCACGGCGGAGCTGAGCGAGCAGTGCGAGGCTCTGCAGCGGGCCAGAGCCAAGCTGGAGAAGGAGAAGCAGAACCTGAGGATGGAGGTGGACGAGCTGGCGGCGTCGCTGGACAGTCTGCAGAAAGTGAAGGTCAGGATCCGGATCCGCTGTCACCGGCACAAAGGTTTTCCTTTTCTAACTTCTTTTGTGTCGCGCTGCAGATGTCCTCAGACGGTCAGATGAAGAAGCTGGAGGAGCAGCTGTCGGAGGCCAACAGGAGAGGAGACGACCTGCAGAGGACGCTCACTGACCTCAGCCTGGCCAAGAACAGACTCACAGGTACACCGACCTCAGACCCAACCTGAACTTTGAGTCAAGAGATCAGGGAGCTCAGTGGGAGGAGGTCTTCTCTTATTTTCTGTTGCTCAGAGATGGAAAACATTCTGCTTCTGCATCTACTGTCACAGTCAGAACTGTTTGGTTTATTTCACTGTGTAATGTCTTCATGGGAGGTTTAACAGAGTTTATAGTCGTCATTGAAAAATGTGCCAATATGAGGGGCCAGCAGAGGCCCCCCCTTTCCCCATGGGGGGCCCCTGGTATTTTCCTAGTTTGCCTCTGAGGAGTTAAACTGTAAACGCTTCTGTGTTCTTGTGTCAGCTGATAACGCAGACGTGAGTCGACAGATGGAGGAGGCGGAGACCAGAGCCAGTCAGCTGACGCGCTCCAAAACTCTGCTCCAAACCCAACTGGAGGATCTGAAGAAGCAGCTGGACGAGGAGGTCAAGGTCCGTGTTCCAGCTCGGCGTTGGAAACATCAGTGATGAATGTGATAATTCTGAGTTTTTCCACTCAAGAGTCGTGTTTCTGTTGCCAGTGTAAACAGGCGGTCAGCAGCAGCCTGGGCTCAGTGCGGCAGGAGTGCGAGGTTCTGAAGGAGCAGCTTGAGGAGGAGCAGGAGAGCAAGCAGGAGCTGCAGCGCCTCGTCTCCAAGCTCAACAGCGAGGTGACGCACTGGAAGACCAAACACGAGTCTGACGGCATCCAGCACGCCGACGAGCTGGAGGAAACCAAGTGCGTGGTGTTGACGCCGGCTCCCGTTGGTCATCTCGACTCTGAATGTGTCTCAGTGTTTTAATGTGTGTGTGTGGGCGTGTGTGTGTGTGTGTGTGTGTGAGACAGGAAGAAGCTGGCGACCAGGCTGCAGGAGGCCGAGGAGGCGGTGGAGGCCACCCAGGCCAAATGTTCCTCACTAGAGAAAACCAAACAGAGGCTGCAGGGGGAGGTGGAGGAGCTGTGCATGGACCTGGAGAAGGTAGAGCAGGAGAACGCACCGTGTGAGTGTTACAGTGGCACCAACGTCTTTGTCGTCATCCCTGAACATTTTCCCGCTCTGTGTCCCAGGCCAGCGGCTGCGGTCAGGCTCTGGATAAGAAGCAGCGGGTCCTGGAGAAGCAGCTCGGAGACTGGAAGCAGAAGTGTGAGGAGCTGGTGGCCGAGGTGGAGGGCTGCCAGAAGGAGAGCAGGCAACACGCCAGCGAGCTCTTCAAACTCAAGACGGCACACGAGGAGTCTCTGGAGCAGCTGGAGGCTCTGCGCAGGGAGAACAAGGCTTACCAGGGTACGATGGGACACGCGGTGGTGGAAGGGGCTAATTGATGGCTAATTGGCTAACGGTAACCATGGTGTTTGTTCTCCGTGTGACAGAGGAAGTAGCCGACCTCACAGATCAGCTGTCAGACGGAGGGAAGAGCGTCCACGAGCTTCAGAAGGCGAAGAAGAAGATTGAGATGGAGAAGGAGGAGCTGCAGGCGTCACTGGAGGAATCTGAGGCGGCTCTGGAGGTACACGGCTTCACACTGACTGTCAGCTGTTCCTTCTGATGCGTCGCAGCGTGGCGTCCCATCCCAGGAGGGGACTGGGCCTCAGTCTGCAGCACAGAGTTATGATGCATTTATGGACAATTATGTCTGTGTCTTATCAGTGTAACAGTGGAAAGAAATATTGCAGTTGCAGGTTACATGAACTAGAGGTAGCAAGTAAAGTGAGCATTGTAAAGGTCACATCTAATCAGAATGAAATCCAATCATTTTGTCCTTGAGTCCAGGTGAACGTTTGTACCAAATTTGAAGAAATTCCCTCAAGGTGTTATGAAGAACTGTGTTTTGTGAGGTCACCGTGACCTTGACCTTTGACCTTTAGCCACCAAAATCTAATCAGTTTATCCTTGATACCAAGTGAATGTTTGTTCCAAATTTGAGGAAGTTGCTTCAAGGAGATATCCGAGATATCGTGTCCACGTGTCTCCTCGGCGAGGACGAGTTATTCAGACGCTGCATCATCTCTGTTTCTCCAGGTGGAGGAGACCAAGGTGCTGAGGCTGCAGCTGGAGCTGTCTCAGGCTAAAGGAGACGTGGAGCGACGGCTGCAGGAGAAGGAGGAGGAGACTGAAGCTGCGAGGTATCTCTTCTTCTCTCTGACAGTCCATCCATCCACAGCGCTGACACTCTGTCCTACTCTAATTATTCTTCATCCTGTCCTCTATCTCCCTTTACTCCCTCTACAAAGTCATTACATTGTCTGTGGAGGTAAGACCTGCTTCATTAAACTGTTCCCACTTTAAACTGCTTCGCTGTCTCTGCAGCGACACATGCACATGTTTATTACCTCCTCTCTCCGTCCGTTAATCCCTCCCTCCTCTGTCAGGAAAAGCCACCAGAGGGCGCTGGAGTCCCTGCAGGCCAGTCTGGACGTGGAGGTGAAAGGCAGAGGGGAGGGACTGAAGCTGAAGAAGAAGCTGGAGGCCGACATCAACGAGCTGGAGCTGCAGGTGGATCTGCTCACCAAGAGCAACGCCGAGCTCGGCAAGAGCGGCAAGAAGATGCAGCAGCAGATCAAGGTGCGACGGCCGTGTGATTTTCTCCTTCGCCTGTGGTTTGTAACGGTCTGAGACTCACAGAGCGAGTGTCCTCCCCTTGTCCTAGGAGCTGCAGGCTCAGCTGGAGGAGGAGGTGCGGAGCCACGAGGAGTGCAGGGAGGAGCAGGCGGCTGTGGAGCGACGCTGCGGCCTGTTGGTCAGCGAAGGGGAGGAGACTCGTGCGGCCCTGGAGAGCACGGAGAGGGTTCGCAAGACCCTGGAGGCGGAGCTGCAGGACGCCAACGAGAAATACGGTGACCTCAACAACCAGGTGAGGCGCAGCGTCTTCGCTCTGGAGCGCCGGCAGACGCCGAGAGTTTAATCTGATCTCATCACGCTGTTCCTGTTTCCTCCCGTGTGCAGTTCCAGTCGGCTCTGAGCGGGAGGAGGAAGCTGGAGGTGGATCTCCAGACTCTGCAGCAGGAGCACGAGGAGCTGCAGGGAGAGCTGAGAGGAATCACAGACAAGGCCAAGAAGGCCAGCTGTGAGGTAAACACACACAGGACCGATCGGAGATCACAGCAGGCGAGTTTCACACATGCTTTTAATATATCTTTTTAAACGGTGTCAGTTGGCCCGGGTGGGGGAGGAGCTGCGTCTGGAGCAGGAGCACACGCTGCACCTGGAGAGGGTGAAGAAAGGTCTGGAGGCTCAGATCAAGGACATGAGCGGGAGGCTGGACGAGGCCGAGCAGATGGCTCTGAAGGGAGGGAAGAAGATCATCCAGAAGCTGGAGGGAAAGGTACGGAAACGTGTCTGACCTGTCGTCTGTGAACACGATGTTCTGTCATCGATATTTGAAATGAATGTGTGTGTCTGTGTGTGCGCAGGTGAAGGAGCTGGAGCTGGAGCTGGACTCGGAGCAGAAGCGTCACGCCGAGACGGTGAAGACTCTGAGGAAGAACGAGCGTCGGCTGAAGGAGCTGCTGTTCCAGTCGGAGGAGGACCAGAAGAACCAGCAGAGGATGCAGGAGCTGGTGGAGAGGCTGCAGAACAAGATGAGGGCCTACAAGAGACAAGTGGAGGAGGCCGTACGTCGCCCCGTCCTCCTCGCCCCAAAACATGTCACCCAGAGTACAGACTGCATCTCTTTAATCTCACACTGTTGTTGTTGCAGGAGGAACAAGCCAACATGAACCTGGCCAAGTACAGGAAGACGGTCCATGAGCTGGATGATGCAGAGGAGCGGGCGGACATCGCTGAGTCAGCGCTCACCAAGATCAGGACCAAGAACAGAGGCAGCTTCGGCAAAGGATACTCCTCTGTGAGTAACTGCACACTGTCAGAACTCATGTTAACTTCCTAAAATCCTGATTTTGTAACCAGAGGTATTTTTCCCTCTGTGGTTGGTCTGAATAATGACGGGGTCGTGTCTGTGCTCCTCCAGGGTTACAGCACGCCGTACCCGGGCCTGGTCCGGTCACCCAGCTCCGCGGGCTCAGAGGGCAGAGGAGAGAAGATCCTCAACGACGACAACGAGTCGGTGAGCTCGCTCATCCCGGCATATCTCAACTCGCTGAAGAAGCTGATGATCGATTAGAGATGTGACGTCGCCGCGGTCGAGTCTGACTGTTTCTAGTTTCTACGTCGTCCTGCGCCTGAAGAGTTGAAACAGTCTGAAACATCAGGGAGGATGAAACAAGTTTCATAACAATTTCAGGTCGTAAAGCAACAAAAACTCCTTCCTCTGTGTCTGTAACATCACAGCTTTAATAACACGTCTATATCCACTTCATCATATTTGTATCTCTAAACAGATTGAACATGGAAAACTGCTTCACTCTAAGCGTCACCACAGAGTTAGAAGTCATGTATAATCCATCATGTGAATCACGAACATCATCAACAAATCTTTCATTTACATTTGAAAATGACACAAAATAATAATAATAGTAACTATTGTCGGCCATGACAGATTCCTGAAGCTTTTAATCTAAAGTGTAAAATATTTTCCACTTATAAATATGTTTTTGAAATAATAAAGCCAGACAACAATTCAGTTAGAGTTTATTTAGAATAGATTAACAATGTAGAGAAGCTAAAACTGCAGTTAGCTAGCTAATAGATAAGGCCCTCAGCTGTCCACTAGCTAGGAAGCTAACAGTAACTACTTTTAGTAACTACTATGGGAGAGTTAATGCTCAGTGTTTTCTGTAATTTTAATAACATTTTCTAAATGCTGGTTCAATGAACAATGAGGTCAGTAAACATGTAGCATTCGTCGCTACAGTTTTAAATGAACTAGATAAGGTGGAAATGAGCTAAGTTACAGTAAATATGGACAGGACATTATGATGTCACAGTGAAGTTGACCTTTGACCTTTTGGATATAAAAGGTTGTCACTTCATAATTTTATCCTATTAGACATTTGTGTTAAATTAAGTCATAAATAGTGTATGAATTCAGGAGTTATGGCCAAAAACATGTTTTGTGAGGTCATGGTCACGGTGACCTTTGACCTCTAAATTCTGATCAGTTCATTCTTCAGTCCAAGTGTCCAACCTGTGTCACCAGAGAGGACATCTGAGGGTTAAACATCTGACAGCACCCTCAGGTTCTGTAGTGACAGAAAGCAACAAGGCTAGGCTAACAGGTTAGCAGTTTAGCTTTGGCTGATTCTTAACAGTGATATTGTGAAGAACATTAAAAGCTATAATCTACATTTCTACATGTTAAATACTTTATATTATACTTGTTTAAAGTCAAACTGGTGACCTTTGTAATGTTTGATCACATTTGCGAGTGGCAGCTGTGTAGTGTGTAATGTGGTGCGTTACATAAGTAATATACAGAAGATTTGTAGATGAGTTCATCATTAACTAATGGTTTATACACGACTTACAACCAGTCATTATTATAAAGAGTAGCCATGTAATATATTCAACAAGGTGCCATCAACACGTGGGTTACTTTAGGTCAATAATAAGAATCTCAGTGTATTTTAACTCTTTGATAAAGTGTATCTCTGAACCTTTAACCACGTCGATTTTCTCACTGTTTAAACCTGTAACAAACATTTTACTGTTGAATGTGAAAATGTGGTTTTTAGGAAATAAAATTCCTTTTTCATTTATTATTCAGATTTTGTTCAGCGTGATCATTCACACAGAAAACAAAAACAAAACACAAAGCTCATGTTATTACATATGATACATATTTTCATTTTTATTAATGAAAAATTCCAACCTTTAGCTGTTAATGTACAAAAACATCTCAGTCCTCGTCTCTCACTGGTCAAGTCAGACTAAGCAGTAACACTGGATAAGACCTGGTAGTAAAGAGCTGTTTGTACATGGAGCTTCTGCGGCAGCTCTCAACCAACTGAAGCAAATATCACAGGAGACCTCTCAATTCTCTCTCATATAAAACACTTAGATTTCATATATTATCAGTACCAAACGTCTGTATATTATATGTTTTTATGTATTTTACACTTCACTCCACTGCCTCCTTTTCATAGCAAATCACACATCTCACTTATTTACACCAGGCCACCCTGAACATAAAACACTGTCACTTCCATTAGTAATAAAATGATTAAGTTCTCTTTCATATGAACAGTGACTTACAGTAAATTTAATAAAAATCATTTGGGAATAAAGTGCAATTGGCTGATTTTTAATTCTCATTAGGAATGAAGTAAAATAAACATGTTTTTCTTTCAGAGATGCTAACAGTAGCCAGATTTGTGATGCTAGCTGGCCCATCAAGCTTCAACTAAATAGTTTGGAGGTTGGTGTTTTTAAAAAAAAAAAAAAAACTTTTCCAAAAGCAAAAACACAAAAGCAAAATTGTAATGAATGTAATAAACAATGTGCTTCTCTGGATTAATCTAAGCTACAAACATTAGCATGCCAACCAACAAGCTTACTGCCCAAGCATTAATTCCAATAGTAAGGGGCCTGTCAGCAGCTCACTATTATATGGAATCACAGACATATCAGAGTTTAGCGCTAGCAGCTCCTTCCTGCTCCTTATTTGGTTTGAGTTTATGCTCCAGAAACTTCACCAGACCTCTCTATGTGCCCGTCATTCAGGGTGCACATGAGTGTGCAGCTCCTCTACATGGGTGAAGTTGTTTTTGTACCCCAGTCTCTCAGGTGAAAGTCCTACATGTGACCCATTCCTCCATCTTCCTTTGTCACTCTTTTGTGTATTTCATATTATCTCAACTGACTTCCTGAAGCATTTCTGGCAGAAAACCTTTGCTGATTAACATACATTTCTGTCAAAAGGAGAAACAGTAATGTTACATAACTTGCTAACGCACATTACATGAACCTTATGATTAGAATGCATGTAGAAATTAAAAATCACCTAGAGTGAAATCTTTTAGTCCGATTTAGACTGGGGTAGTCGTGCACTTCAGCCTCTTGTGGCCAAAATGAGTATTACAACAACAATCCTGTTTCCAGTAAATTTTTCAATGTGTTCAAACCATGTAACAGTTATATTAATTATAACACCATACAACACCAGAGCTCCCAACACACAAATGATACTGCGTCTTTAAATCCACGTCCTTCACATGGATCATCATCCCGTGAGAATGCTGACTTTAAGGCGTGTCACCTGTATTCTCAGTGTTAGGCTGCATATTTTACATCATTTTGCAGGCTCTTGTTTTAAAACACATTGTAAACTTTAAGAAATCAACTGCAGCTGGACTTTAAGCATTAGCATCAGCTTAACGCAAGCTAACTACAGCCAGTAAAATCAACCGACAAACTCCACAGTTGTTGACTAGAAATGAGAAACTTACTTTTGTTTACTTCTGTGTGATATTGAAGATCCATTTTATTATTTTTTGTAAACTGGATACAGTCGGGTCCAAAAGCCTGTCCACGTGACTGGGATACTGGTCTCAGACTTCTGGACCCGACTGAGACAGGAAGCTTGACAGGCGTGGCAACAGAAAGCCAGAGGGGGGCGGTGCTTAGCAAACGGTAAATACATGCACATGGTTGATAATTATATTAAAATACTTTAGCCTAGTCCCTACACACAGTCATAAAACACTCATGTAGTTCAGCAGCATCTGTTAAATCACTGAATCAGAGAGTCACAGAGCAGAAGCACAAACAGCAGCAGCTGCGTTACAGAAACATTTACATGTTACATGTTCTTTGTTGCCGCTTCTTTATCTGAGTGTCGTCACTCTCACAGTTGAGCATCAGCTTGTGTAAAAGAAAACTATGACCCATCACTCTTTGACATCGTCACCCTCAACAGGTGGAGGCTCATCCCACAGTCTGGGGGGGGGGGGGGCAGGATCCCAGCACAGTCAGTCTCAGGCATGTAGCTCCAGGTCAGTGTGTCTCTGGGGTAAACGTGGTCGTGTGCTCTGAGATCAGATCTCTATGTCCACTGGCCGAACGTCTCCAGTCTTATTCTCCCTCACCCACAGCTCCCTGTCTCTGACGGGGTCCACACACTGCAGCAGCTGGTCCACCGGCTCCATCGTCTGGACACACAAGGAACAACATTAACACACACATTTTCTCTGCTTCTGTTCAGACATACGATGATGATGATCATCATCATCATGTCTTCACCTGTTGTAAACTAACTCTTTACTTCCCTCTGCTGGAGAAGATAGGGAACCTTCAACTTTACGTCTAACCTTAGTCTTTAGCAACAAACCTTTTTATATTTGCAGTATAAATAAATTATTGACCAATATGGGAGAGGTTCGAGCCTCTATTATTAAACGAGTAAATAATAATATCAATAGTAATGATAGTAATACATTTTATAGAACACCTTACAACACACAGTAAAAGAAATAACTACAAGGCATAAAATACAAAATAAATTAGAATACATAAATAATTGCGGAAAATAAATATAATTGCATTGAATGGTATAAACAGGAGAACTTGTGTTTTTTCTTTATTTGCAATGTAAATGTGTCAGTTATTAGTCAACAGCTGCTGTTGTTGGTTTATTTTATACATTATTACACATGGACACAGTTCACAGTCTTTTAACTCTGTCGAAACTAAGATCAGTAATAATCACATAATTTCATCTCAACATTAAACTAAAACCTCCAGCAGGTTATTATCATACTGAACCATCTGATAAACACACTGTATGATGAGGCAGCTGTTGGATGCTGCGCTGAGCTGAAGTCGTACTCACACTTTGGTTGAACATGTCGGTCTCATGCCGCAGCGTGGTGTACTGACACAGGTGCTGTCTGATCATCTCCACCCGCTCCACCTCCAGACGCTCCAGCTCCTGAGAGAAGAAATAATAATATATGTACACTACTGTCTATGCAAGTTAGCAACAGGGAACACAGGTACACATGCCTCTCCAGAAATCATTTATTAATATATATACTAGTTTCTACTGTTTATTTACTAAGGGGTCAAAGGTCAGACCAGAGACATGTTCCAGGGCTGATACAGGGATCAAACCTATTAGTTTGATCCCTTCACTAGTAAAGTCATAGTAAAGTAAGGCATAAAGAGTCATGAAAATGTCACAGTATAGTAAGGCATAAAAAGTAAAAAAAAAAAGTCATAGTATAGTAAGGCATAAAAAAGTCAAAGTATAATAAGGCGTAAAAATGTCAGCAAAATTTCATAGTATAGTAAGACACAAAAATGTCATAGTATAATAAGGCATAAAAAGTCATAAAAATGTCATAGTATAATAAGGCGTAAAAATGTCATAAAAATGTCATAATATAGTAAGGCGTAAAAAGTGTCATAGTATAGTAAGGCATAAAAAGTCACAAAAATGTCATAGTATAGTAAGGCATAAAAAAGTCATAGTATAGTAAGGTGTAAAAATGTCATAATATAGTAAGGCGTAAAAAGTCATAAAAATGTCATAGTATAGTAAGGCATAAAAATGTCATAGTATAGTAAGGCATAAAAAAGTCATAGTATAGTAAGGTGTAAAAATGTCATAGTATAGTAAGGCGTAAAAAGTCATAAAAATGTCATAGTATAGCAAGGTGTAAAATATCATAAATATGTCATAGTATAGTAAGGCATAAAAATGTCACAGTATAGTAAGGCGTAAAAAGTAAAAAAAAAAGTCATAGTATAGTAAGGCATAAAAATGTCATAGTATAATAAGGCATAAAAAGTAAAAAAAAAGTCATAGTATAGTAAGGCATAAAAAAGTCAAAGTATAATAAGGCGTAAAAATGTCATAGTATAATAAGGTGTAAAAAGTCATAAAAATGTCATAGTATAGTAAGGCATAAAAAAGTCATAGTATAGTAAGGTGTAAAAATGTAATAATATAGTAAGGCGTAAAAAGTTATAAAATGTCATAGTATAGTAAGGTGTAAAAAAGTCATAGTATAGTAAGGCATAAAAAAGTCATAATATAGTAAGGCACAAAAAGTCAAAAAAAGTCATAGTATAGTAAGGCATAAAAAGTCATAAAAATGTCATAGTATAGTAAGGCATAAAAAAGTCATAGTATAGTAAGGTGTAAAAATGTCATAATATAGTAAAACATAAAAAGTCATAAAAATGTCATAAAAATGTCATAATATAGTAAGGCATAAAAAAGTCATAGTATAGTAAGGTGTAAAAATGTCATAATATAGTAAGGCGTAAAAAGTCATAAAAACGTCATAGTATAATAAGTCATAAAAAAGTCATAGTATAGTAAGGCATAAAAAGTCATAAAAATGTCATAGTATAGTAAGGCATAAAAAAGTCATAGTATAGTAAGGCATAAAAAGTCATAAAAATGTCATAGTATAGTAAGGCATAAAAATGTCATAGTATAGTAAGGCATAAAAATGTCATAATATAGTAAGGCGTAAAAAGTCATAAAAACGTCATAGTATAATAAGTCATAAAAAAGTCATAGTATAGTAAGGCATAAAAAGTCATAAAAATGTCATAGTATAGTAAGGCATAAAAATGTCATAGTATAGTAAGGCATAAAAATGTCATAATATAGTAAGGCGTAAAAAGTCATAAAAACGTCATAGTATAATAAGTCATAAAAAAGTCATAGTATAGTAAGGCATAAAAAGTCATAAAAATGTCACAGTATAGGAAGGCATAAAAAGTCATAAAAATGTCATAGTATAGTAAGGCATAAAAAAGTCATAGTATAGTAAGGCATAAAAACTCATAAAAATGTCATAGTATAGTAAGGCATAAAAAAGTCATAGTATAGTAAGGCATAAAAAGTCATAAAAATGTCATAGTACAGTAAGGCATAAAAATGTCATAGTATAGTAAGGTGTAAAAATGTAATAATATAGTAAGGCGTAAAAAGTCATGAAATGTCATAGTATAGTAAGGTGTAAAAATGTCATAGTATAGTAAGGCGTAAAAAGTCATAAAAACGTCATAGTATAATAAGTCATAAAAAAGTCATAGTATAGTAAGGCATAAAAAGTCATAAAAATGTCATAGTATAGTAAGGCATAAAAAAGTCATAAAAATGTCACAGTATAGTAAGGCATAAAAAGTCATAAAAATGTCATAGTACAGTAAGGCATAAAAATGTCATAGTATAGTAAGGTGTAAAAATGTAATAATATAGTAAGGCGTAAAAAGTCATAAAATGTCATAGTATAGTAAGGTGTAAAAATGTCATAGTATAGTAAGGCGTAAAAAGTCATAAAAACGTCATAGTATAATAAGTCATAAAAAAGTCATAGTATAGTAAGGCATAAAAAGTCATAAAAATGTCATAGTATAGTAAGGCATAAAAAAGTCATAGTATAGTAAGGCATAAAAAGTCATAAAAATGTCATAGTATAGTAAGGCATAAAAATGTCACAGTATAGTAAGGCATAAAAAAAGTCATAGTATAGTAAGGTGTAAAAATGTCATAATATAGTAAGGCGTAAAAAGTCATAAAAATGTCATAGTATAGCAAGGTGTAAAAATGTCAAAATATCGTGAGGTGTAAAATGTCATAAATATGTCATAGTATAATAAGGCATAAAAATGTCACAGTATAGTAAGATGTAAAAAGTAAAAGAAAGTCATAGTACAGTAAGACACAAAAAAGTCATAGTATAGTAAGGCATAAAAAGTCATAAAAATGTCATAGTATAGTAAGGCATAAAAAAGTCATAGTACAGTAAGGTGTAAAAATGTCATAATAAAGTAAGGCGTAAAATGTCATAAAAAAGTCATAATATAGTAAGGCGTAAAAAGTCATAAAATGTCATAGTATAGTAAGGTGTAAAAATGTCATAGTATAGTAAGGCGTAAAAAGTCATAAAAACGTCATAGTATAATAAGTCATAAAAAAGTCATAGTATAGTAAGGCGTAAAAAGTCATAAAAATGTCATAGTATAGTAAGGCGTAAAAAGTCATAAAAACGTCATAGTATAATAAGTCATAAAAAAGTCATAGTATAGTAAGGCATAAAAAGTCATAAAAATGTCACAGTATAGTAAGGCATAAAAAGTCATAGTATAGTAAGGCATAAAAAAGTCATAGTATAGTAAGGCATAAAAAGTCATAAAAATGTCATAGTATAGTAAGGCATAAAAATGTCATAGTATAGTAAGGTGTAAAAATGTAATAATATAGTAAGGCGTAAAAAGTCATAAAAATGTCATAAAAAAGTCATAGTATAGTAAGGTGTAAAAATGTCATAGTATAGTAAGGCGTAAAAAGTCATAAAAACGTCATAGTATAATAAGTCATAAAAAAGTCATAGTATAGTAAGGCATAAAAAGTCATAAAAATGTCATAGTATAGTAAGGCATAAAAAAGTCATAGTATAGTAAGGCATAAAAAGTCATAAAAATGTCATAGTATAGTAAGGCATAAAAAGTCATAAAAATGTCATAGTATAGTAAGGCATAAAAAAGTCAAAAAAAGTCATAGTATAGTAGGCATAAAAAGTCATAAAAATGTCATAGTATAGTAAGGCATAAAAATGTCATAGTATAGTAAGGCGTAAAATGTCATAATATAGTAAGGCGTAAAAAGTCATAAAAACGTCATAGTATAATAAGTCATAAAAAAGTCATAGTATAGTAAGGCATAAAAAAGTCATAGTATAGTAAGGCATAAAAATGTCATAGTATAGTAAGGCATAAAAATGTCATAGTATAGTAAGGCATAAAAAAAGTCATAGTATAGTAAGGCATAAAAATGTCATAATATAGTAAGGCGTAAAAAGTCATAAAAACGTCATAGTATAATAAGTCATAAAAAAGTCATAGTATAGTAAGGCATAAAAAAGTCATAGTATAGTAAGGCATAAAAATGTCATAGTATAATAAGTCATAAAAAAGTCATAGTATAGTAAGGCATAAAAAGTCATAAAAATGTCACAGTATAGTAAGGCATAAAAAGTCATAAAAATGTCATAGTATAGTAAGGCGTAAAAAGTCATAAAAACGTCATAGTATAATAAGTCATAAAAAAGTCATAGTATAGTAAGGCATAAAAAGTCATAAAAATGTCATAGTATAGTAAGGCATAAAAAAGTCATAGTATAGTAAGGCATAAAAAGTCATAAAAATGTCATAGTATAGTAAGGCATAAAAAGTCATAAAAATGTCATAGTATAGTAAGGCATAAAAAAGTCATAGTATAGTAAGGCATAAAAAGTCATAAAAATGTCATAGTATAGTAAGGCATAAAAATGTCATAGTATAGTAAGGCATAAAAATGTCATAATATAGTAAGGCGTAAAAAGTCATAAAAACGTCATAGTATAATAAGTCATAAAAAAGTCATAGTATAGTAAGGCATAAAAAAGTCATAGTATAGTAAGGCATAAAAATGTCATAGTATAGTAAGGCATAAAAAAGTCATAGTATAGTAAGGCATAAAAATGTCATAATATAGTAAGGCGTAAAAAGTCATAAAAACGTCATAGTATAATAAGTCATAAAAAAGTCATAGTATAGTAAGGCATAAAAAAGTCATAGTATAGTAAGGCATAAAAATGTCATAGTATAATAAGTCATAAAAAAGTCATAGTATAGTAAGGCATAAAAAGTCATAAAAATGTCACAGTATAGTAAGGCATAAAAAGTCATAAAAATGTCATAGTATAGTAAGGCATAAAAAAGTCATAGTATAGTAAGGCATAAAAAGTCATAAAAATGTCATAGTACAGTAAGGCATAAAAATGTCATAGTACAGTAAGGCATAAAAATGTCATAGTATAGTAAGGTGTAAAAATGTAATAATATAGTAAGGCGTAAAAAGTCATAAAATGTCATAGTATAGTAAGGTGTAAAAATGTCATAGTATAGTAAGGCGTAAAAAGTCATAAAAACGTCATAGTATAATAAGTCATAAAAAAGTCATAGTATAGTAAGGCATAAAAAGTCATAAAAATGTCATAGTATAGTAAGGCATAAAAAAGTCATAGTATAGTAAGGCATAAAAAGTCATTAAAACGTCATAGTATAGTAAGGCATACAATAGTAAGTCATAGAATAGTGTAAGGTATTAATCATTTTACATGCATATAACTTTGACATAAGAATATGTTTTGATGTTAGACTGTATATATATGAAGGAACCCAAGGTATTTAGGTCACATCTGGCGGTCCTGGTTAGATTGATGAAGGTTTGTATTTGCTTATATGGTTAGAGCCCCACAGATGGAGAATGATCTCAGGAGCTCTGAAGAAGGATGAGTAACAGCTAAGCGACCCCATGGATGTGAAGATCTCCAGATCAACATCAGCTTGTCACACACATCAGAGAGCAAATGACCACACAAGCAGTCAAGCTTTTGTTACTCAGAGAAAGAGTAACAAAAGTGCCATGTACCAGATCTGTCCTTTGTGCACAAATAAAACCTGCCACATTGAAGTGATGACTTGTCGGTCTGATTGTGTTCTTTTCTTTTTCTTTCATCATCTTTTCAGTAAGACATAAAGGGCCATAAAAACAAAATTGTATAGTAAGGAATAAAATTGTCATAGTATAGTAAGGCATGAAAATGTCATTGTATGCTAAGGAATAAAAAGTCATGAAAATGTAGTAAGGCGTAAAATGTCATTAAGCGTCATAGTATAGGAAAGCATATAAATTCATAAAAACGTCATAGTATACAGTAGTAAGGCATAAAAAGTCACTAAGTATCATTGTATAGTATGGTTTAAAAATTTCATAAAAATGTCATGGTATGATAAGGCGTAAAAAGTCAAAAAAAAGTCATAGTATAGTAAGGCATAATATATAGTATATATATATAGTATATATAGTATAGTAAGGCATAAAAAAGTCAAAGTATAGTAAGGCATAAAAAGTCATAATATAGTAAGGCATAAAAAAGTCAAAGTATAGCAAGGCATAAAAAGTCATAATACAGTAAGGCATAAAAAAGTCAAAGTATAGTAAGGCATAAAAAGTCATAAAAAAGTCAGAGTATAGTAAGGCATAAAAATGTTATAGTATAGTAAGGCATAAAAATGTCATAGTATAGTAAGGCGTAAAAATGTCATAGTATAATAAGTCATAAAAAGTTATAGTATAGTAAGGCATAAAAAAGTCATAGTATAGTGAGGTGTAAAAATGTCATAATATAGTAAGGCGTAAAAAGTCATAAAAATGTCATAGTATAGTAAGGCATAAAAAGTCATAAAAATGTCATAATATAGTAAAGCATAAAAAGTCATAAAAATGTCATAGTATAGTATGGCATAAAAAGTCATAATATAGTAAGGCATAAAAAAGTCATAAAAAAGTCATAGTATAATAAGTCATAAAAAAGTCATAAAAAAGTCATAAAAAAGTCAGAGTATAGTAAGGCATAAAAATGTCATAATATAATAAATCATAAAAAGTTATAGTATAGTAAGGCATAAAAAAGTCATAGTATAGTAAGGTGTAAAAAGTCATAAAAATGTCATAATATAGTAAGGCGTAAAAAGTCATAAAAATTTCATAGTTTGGTAAGGCATAAAAAGTCATAAAAAATTCATAGTATAGTATAGTAAGTAGTAAAAAGTTATAAAAATGTCATAATGTAGTAAGGCTTAAAATTTTTTTTAAAAAGTCATAATATAGTAAGGCATAAAAAAGGCAAAGTATAGTATGGCATAAAAAGTCATAAAAAAAAGTCATAGTATAGTAAGGCTTAAAAATGTCATAGTATAGTAAGGCATAAAAAGTCATAAAAATGTCATAATATAGTAAAGCATAAAAAGTCATAAAAATGTCATAGTATAGTAAGGCATAAAAATTCATATTATAGTAAGGCACAAAAATGAAAAAAAAGTCATTAGTAAGGCGTAAAAATGTCATAAAAATGTCATAGTATAGTAAGGCATAAAAAAGTCATAGTATAGTAAGGCATAAAAAAGTCATAGTATAGTAAGGTATAAAAACGTCATAGTATAATAAGTCATAAAAAAGTCATAGTATAGTAAGGCATAAAAAAAGTCATAATATAGTAAGCCGTAAAAAGTCATAAAAAAGTCATAGTATAGTAAGGCATAAAAAGTCATAAAAAAGTCATAGTTTATAAGTCATAAAAATGTCATAGTATAGTAAGGTATAAAAAGTCATAAAAATGTCATAGTATAATAAGACATAAAAAAGTCATAGTATAGTAAGGTATAAAAAGTCATAAAAATGTCATAGTTTAATAAGTCATAAAAATGTCATAGTATAGTAAGCATAAAAAAGTCATAGTATAGTAAGGTATAATAAGTCATAAAAATGTCATAGTATAGTAAGGCATAAAAAAGTCATAGTATAGTAAGGCACAAAAAGTCATAAAAAAGTCATAGTATAGTAAGGCATAAAAAGTCATAAAAATGTCATAGTATAATAAGTCATAAAAAAGTCATAGTATAGTAAGGCATAAAAAAGTCATAGTATAGTAAGGTGTAAAAATGTCATAGTATAATAAGTCATAAAAAAGTCATAGAATCGTAAGGCACAAAAATTAAAAAAAAAGTCATAGTATAGTAAGGTGTAAAAATGTCATAATATAGTAAGGCGTAAAAAGTCATAAAAAAGTCATAGTATAGTAAGGCGTAAAAATGACATAAAAAAGTCATAGTAAGGCATAAAAAGTCATAAAAATGTCATAGTATAATAAGTCATAAAAATGTCATAGTATAGTAAAGCATGAAAAAGTCATAGTATAGTAAGGTATAAAAAGTCATAAAAATGTCATAGTATAATAAGTCATAAAAAAGTCATAGTATAGTAAGGCATAAAAAAGTCATAATATAGTAAGGCGTAAAAAGTCATAAAAATGTCCTAGTATAGTAAGGTATAATAAGTCATAAAAATGTCATAGTATAGTGAGGCATAAAAAAGTCATAGTATAGTAAGGTGTAAAAAAGTCATAAAAAATGTCATAGTATAGTAAGGCATAAAAAGTCATAAAAAAGTCATAAAAACGTCACAGTATAATAAGTCATAAAAAAGTCATAGTATAGTAAGGCATAAAAAAGTCATAGTATAGTAAGGTGTAAAAATGTCATAGTATAGTAAGGCATAAAAAAGTCATAATATAGTAAGGCGTAAAAAGTCATAAAAAATGTCATAGTATAATAAGTCATAAAAATGTCATAGTATAGTATAGTAAGGCATAAAAAGTCATAAAAAAGTCATAGTATAGTAAGGTGTAAAAAGTCATAAAAATGTCATAGTATAGTAAGGCATAAAAAGTCATAATATAGTAAGGCATAAAAAAGTCATAAAAAAGTCATAGTATAGTAAGGCATAAAAAAGTCATAGTATAGTAAGGTGTAAAAATGTCATAGTATAGTAAGGCATAAAAAAGTCATAGTATAGTAAGGTATAAAAAGTCATAAAAATGTCATAGTATAGTAAGGTGTAAAAAAGTCATAGTATAGTATAGTAAGGTGTAAAAAAGTCATAGTATAGTAAGGTGTAAAAAGTCATAAAAATGTCATAAAAACGTCATAGTATAGTAAGTCATAAAAATGTCATAGTATAGTAAGGCATAAAAAAGTCATAGTATAGTAAGGTGTAAAAAAGTCATAAAAATGTCATAGTATAGTAAGGCATAAAAAAGTCAAGTATAGTAAGGTATAAAAAGTCATAAAAATGTCATAGTATAGTAAGGTGTAAAAAAGTCATAAAAACGTCACAGTATAATAAGTCATAAAAATGTCATAGTATAGTAAGGCATAAAAACGTCATAAAAACGTCATAGTATAGTAAGTCATAAAAATGTCATAGTATAGTAAGGCATAAAAAAGTCATAGTTTATAAGTCATAAAAAAGTCATAGTATAGTGAGGTGTAAAAATGTCATAAAAATGTCATAGTATAGTAAGGCATAAAAAAGTCATAGTATAGTAAGGTATAAAAAGTCATAAAAATGTCCTAGTATAGTAAGGTGTAAAAAAGTCATAGTATAGTAAGGCATAAAAAAGTCATAATATAGTAAGGCACAAAAAGTCAAAAAATGTCATAGTATAGTAAGGCATAAAAAAGTCATAGTATAGTAAGGTATAAAAAGTCATAAAAAAGTCATAGTATAGTAAGGCATAAAAAGTCATAAAAACGTCACAGTATAATAAGTCATAAAAAAGTCATAGTATAGTAAGGCATAAAAAAGTCATAGTATAGTAAGGTGTAAAAATGTCATAGTATAGTAAGGCATAAAAAAGTCATAGTATAGTAAGGTATAAAAAGTCATAAAAATGTCATAGTATAGTAAGGTGTAAAAAAGTCATAGTATAGTAAGGTGTAAAAAAGTCATAGTATAGTAAGGTGTAAAAATGTCATAAAAACGTCATAGTATAGTTAGTCATAAAAATGTCATAGTATAGTAAGGCATAAAAAAGTCATAGTACAGTAAGGTGTAAAAATGTCGTAAAAATGTCATAGTATAGTAAGGCATAAAAATGTCATAGTATAGTAAGGTATAAAAAGTCATAAAAATGTCATAGTATAGTAAGGTGTAAAAAAGTCATAAAAACGTCACAGTATAATAAGTCATAAAAAAGTCATAGTATAGTAAGGCATAAAAACGTCATAAAAACGTCATAGTATAGTATAGTAAGTCATAAAAATGTCATAGTATAGTAAGCATAAAAAAGTCATAGTATAGTAAGGTGTAAAAATGTCATAAAAATGTCATAGTATAGTAAGGCATAAAAAAGTCATAAAAATGTCCTAATATAGTAAGGTGTAAAAAAGTCATAGTATAGTAAGGCATAAAAAAGTCATAATATAGTAAGGCACAAAAAGTCAAAAAAAGTCATAGTATAGTAAGGCATAAAAAGGTCAAAGTATAGTAAGGCATAAAAAGTCATAATATAGTAAGGCATAAAAAAGTCAAAGTATAGCAAGGCATAAAAAGTCATAATACAGTAAGGCATAAAAAAGTCAAAGTATAGTAAGGCATAAAAAGTCATAAAAAAGTCAGAGTATAGTAAGGCATAAAAATGTTATAGTATAGTAAGGCATAAAAATGTCATAGTATAGTAAGGCGTAAAAATGTCATAGTATAATAAGTCATAAAAAGTTATAGTATAGTAAGGCATAAAAAAGTCATAGTATAGTGAGGTGTAAAAATGTCATAATATAGTAAGGCGTAAAAAGTCATAAAAATGTCATAGTATAGTAAGGCATAAAAAGTCATAAAAATGTCATAATATAGTAAAGCATAAAAAGTCATAAAAATGTCATAGTATAGTATGGCATAAAAAGTCATAATATAGTAAGGCATAAAAAAGTCAAAGTATAGTAAGGCATAAAAAGTCATAAAAAAGTCAGAGTATAGTAAGGCATAAAAATGTCATAGTATAATAAATCATAAAAAGTTATAGTATAGTAAGGCATAAAAAAGTCATAGTATAGTAAGGTGTAAAAATGTCATAATATAGTAAGGCGTAAAAAGTCATAAAAATTTCATAGTTTGGTAAGGCATAAAAAGTCATAAAAAATTCATAGTATAGTATAGTAAGTAGTAAAAAGTTATAAAAATGTCATAATGTAGTAAGGCTTAAAAATTTTTTTAAAAAGTCATAATATAGTAAGGCATAAAAAAGGCAAAGTATAGTATGGCATAAAAAGTCATAAAAAAAAGTCATAGTATAGTAAGGCTTAAAAATGTCATAGTATAGTAAGGCATAAAAAAGTCATAAAAATGTCATAATATAGTAAAGCATAAAAAGTCATAAAAATGTCATAGTATAGTAAGGCATAAAAATTCATATTATAGTAAGGCACAAAAATGAAAAAAAAGTCATTAGTAAGGCGTAAAAATGTCATAAAAATGTCATAGTATAGTAAGGCATAAAAAAGTCATAGTATAGTAAGGCATAAAAAAGTCATAGTATAGTAAGGTATAAAAACGTCATAGTATAATAAGTCATAAAAAAGTCATAGTATAGTAAGTCATAAAAAAGTCATAGTATAGTAAGCCGTAAAAAGTCATAAAAAAGTCATAGTAAAGTAAGGCATAAAAAGTCATAAAAAAGTCATAGTTTATAAGTCATAAAAATGTCATAGTATAGTAAGGTATAAAAAGTCATAAAAATGTCATAGTATAATAAGACATAAAAAAGTCATAGTATAGTAAGGTATAAAAAGTCATAAAAATGTCATAGTTTAATAAGTCATAAAAATGTCATAGTATAGTAAGGCATAAAAAAGTCATAGTATAGTAAGGTATAATAAGTCATAAAAATGTCATAGTATAGTAAGGCATAAAAAAGTCATAGTATAGTAAGGCACAAAAAGTCATAAAAAAGTCATAGTATAGTAAGGCATAAAAAGTCATAAAAATGTCATAGTATAATAAGTCATAAAAAAGTCATAGTATAGTAAGGCATAAAAAAGTCATAGTATAGTAAGGTGTAAAAATGTCATAGTATAATAAGACATAAAAAAGTCATAGAATCGTAAGGCACAAAAATTAAAAAAAAAGTCATAGTATAGTAAGGCGTAAAAAGTCATAATATAGTAAGGCGTAAAAAGTCATAAAAAAGTCATAGTATAGTAAGGCGTAAAAATGTCATAAAAAAGTCATAGTAAGGCATAAAAAGTCATAAAAATGTCATAGTATAATAAGTCATAAAAATGTCATAGTATAGTAAGGCATAAAAAAGTCATAGTATAGTAAGGTATAAAAAGTCATAAAAATGTCATAGTATAATAAGTCATAAAAAAGTCATAGTATAGTAAGGCATAAAAAAGTCATAATATAGTAAGGCGTAAAAAGTCATAAAAATGTCATAGTATAATAAGTCATAAAAATGTCATAGTATAGTGAGGCATAAAAAAGTCATAGTATAGTAAGGTGTAAAAATGTCATAAAAATGTCATAGTATAGTAAGGCATAAAAAAGTCATAGTATAGTAAGGTATAAAAAGTCATAAAAAAGTCATAGTATAGTAAGGCATAAAAAGTCATAAAAACGTCACAGTATAATAAGTCATAAAAAAGTCATAGTATAGTAAGGCATAAAAAAGTCATAGTATAGTAAGGTGTAAAAATGTCATAGTATAGTAAGGCATAAAAAAGTCATAGTATAGTAAGGTATAAAAAGTCATAAAAATGTCATAGTATAGTAAGGTGTAAAAAGTCATAGTATAGTAAGGTGTAAAAAGTCATAGTATAGTAAGGTGTAAAAATGTCATAAAAACGTCATAGTATAGTTAGTCATAAAAATGTCATAGTATAGTAAGGCATAAAAAAGTCATAGTACAGTAAGGTGTAAAAATGTCGTAAAAATGTCATAGTATAGTAAGGCATAAAAATGTCATAGTATAGTAAGGTATAAAAAGTCATAAAAATGTCATAGTATAGTAAGGTGTAAAAAGTCATAAAAACGTCACAGTATAATAAGTCATAAAAAAGTCATAGTATAGTAAGGCATAAAAACGTCATAAAAACGTCATAGTATAGTAAGTCATAAAAATGTCATAGTATAGTAAGGCATAAAAAAGTCATAGTATAGTAAGGTGTAAAAATGTCATAAAAATGTCATAGTATAGTAAGGCATAAAAAAGTCATAGTATAGTAAGATATAAAAAGTCGTAAAAATGTCCTAGTATAGTAAGGTGTAAAAAAGTCATAGTATAGTAAGGCATAAAAAAGTCATAATATAGTAAGGCACAAAAAGTCAAAAAAAGTCATAGTATAGTAAGGCATAAAAAGTCATAAAAATGTCATAGTATAATAAGTCATAAAAAAGTCATAGTATAGTAAGGCGTAAAAAGTCATAAAAAAGTCATAGTATAGTAAGGTGTAAAAATGTCATAGTATAATAAGACATAAAAAAGTCATAGAATCGTAAGGCACAAAAATAAAAAAAAAGTCATAGTATAGTAAGGCGTAAAAAGTCATAATATAGTAAGGCGTAAAAAGTCATAAAAAAGTCATAGTATAGTAAGGCGTAAAAATGTCATAAAAAAGTCATAGTAAGGCATAAAAAGTCATAAAAATGTCATAGTATAATAAGTCATAAAAATGTCATAGTATAGTAAGGCATAAAAAAGTCATAGTATAGTAAGGTATAAAAAGTCATAAAAATGTCATAGTATAATAAGTCATAAAAAAGTCATAGTATAGTAAGGCATAAAAAAGTCATAATATAGTAAGGCGTAAAAAGTCATAAAAATGTCATAGTATAATAAGTCATAAAAATGTCATAGTATAGTGAGGCATAAAAAAGTCATAGTATAGTAAGGTGTAAAAATGTCATAAAAATGTCATAGTATAGTGAGGCATAAAAAAGTCATAGTATAGTAAGGTATAAAAAGTCATAAAAATGTCATAGTATAGTAAGGTGTAAAAAGTCATAAAAAAGTCATAGTATAGTAAGTCATAAAAAAGTCATAGTATAGTAAGGCATAAAAAAGTCATAGTATAGTAAGGTATAAAAAGTCATAAAAATGTCATAGTATAGTAAGGTGTAAAAAGTCATAAAAACGTCACAGTATAATAAGTCATAAAAAAGTCATAGTATAGTAAGGCATAAAAAAGTCATAGTATAGTAAGGTATAAAAAGTCATAAAAATGTCATAGTATAGCAAGGTGTAAAAAGTCATAAAAACGTCACAGTATAATAAGTCATAAAAAAGTCATAGTATAGTAAGGCATAAAAAGTCATAAAAACGTCATAGTATAGTAAGTCATAAAAATGTCATAGTATAGTAAGGCATAAAAAAGTCATAGTATAGTAAGGTGTAAAAATGTCATAAAAATGTCATAGTATAGTAAGGCATAAAAAAGTCATAGTATAGTAAGGTATAAAAAGTCATAAAAATTTCATAGTATAGTAAGGTGTAAAAAAGTCATAGTATAGTAAGGCATAAAAAAGTCATAATATAGTAAGGCACAAAAAGTCAAAAAAAGTCATAATATAGTAAGGCATAAAAAGTCATAAAAAAGTCATAATATAGTAAGGCATAGAAAGTCATAAAAAAGTCATAGTATAGTGAGGCGTAAAAATATCATAAAAACAACAAACCCACAACCCTCTCACTGGGAGGAAACAGCTCTAACCTCAGTACCACCATGCTAGCCAATAAAATATGCCATAATGTTGTAATCCATGAAGACGTCATAGTATAAGAAAGCATAAAAAGTCATAAAAACGTCATTAAGAGTTTCATATCACTAGTCACACATCTCTTATAAATATTGTTATTATAAAATGATGTTTGTGGATAATTAGAGAAGGACATCAGTTTCCCAAATGGGCAAAAAAAAACCAAAAAACAAAACAAACAATTATCACAAGGATTTGTATAATTACATGACGTATTTTTCACTTCTAAGCGGTTGTAAAAAAAAAAAGAAAAAAGAAAGAGCTGAAACGCTGTTATGATGAAAAAATAACACTGCAGGATTATTATGTAATGTGTATATTAATTAAAGACAGTCATTAAAGACATAATTTCTTACCAGACTTGTTGTGACCATCTCCTCAAACCACTTGGACTGAGACTGGTTATAAAGGTCGACGCAGCGCATCAGATCATCTCCTGTCACAAACAATAACATCGTCAGGCGATCAGGTAAAAAAAAAAACAAGGTGACAGTCCAGATACACTGTAGATGTAGCACACACTGCCTCCACTAGGGGGTGCTACGACCCCACTGTTCCCTCACAGCTGATGTGACACTGCAACCCTAACCCAGCTGATCACAAACAGTGCAGGCAGAAACCATGAGAAAGGTCTGATCTGTGTCTTCATGAACGTCGTTACCACGTGATCACCACCTGGTCATGTGACATCAGATCACACAGGAAATGATCATTCTGTTTTTCTGCAGGTGACTCTGTCTGCTGGTATTTCTGATATTTTATATTCATATTAATATTGTATTCTGCTTTTAATTGCGTGGCAGCTAATTATCTCACAGCCAGTGAAGGATGGTGTTTCTCTAAGCGGACTCTAAAATGACAGACTTTTATAAAATGATGTGAAAGTTTATTTCCTTATTACTGATTCAAACAGGTGGGATTATGTACAGAGATAACCGGCTGACTAGTATCACAGAGCCATGAAAAATACTGACAGAAAAACGCTGGCGAGTATGAATGAGGAGGATGCACTTGTGCAGGTTGTTGTGAATCCAACAACTCAATTTAAATAAACATATTTAGTCAATAATCCCAAAAACATGAAGCTAACTAAACCTAGCAACTGCTACTACAGCTGCTGTGCTGACTGTTTGGTTGGGGCAAAACCAAAGACAATAACCTACCCTGCAAACACAAATCAGCTGACATCAGTGCGTCACGTCAGGCCGAGTGATTATCAGGCTAAATACCTTCAGTATTTAACCCATAAAGATGAAGTTGTTTTACTTTTATTTGATCATTTACATATTATCACATTATAAAGATTATATGGTGAACATGTTAGCATGCTGCCTATTTACACATCCAGCAGATACTTAGCAGCATTAGCATTCACTTGGAGATGTTCGAAGTCCAATATTCTCTCTGAGTTGATCTAAATCTCTGTTGGTTCATCACTACAAACGACCCCTTTCATGTTACATCTAATCATTTGATTGATTGTTAATGTTACAGGACGAGGTTAAAACCTACAATATAGCTGTAAACAGCTCTCTCCTCCTCTCTGTGTTCACGGTTTAAACGACCTGCAACGTGGACTTGAAGTGCGCCTCTCGAGGAGGGAGGAGGTCTCGCCTTGGTTCGCTTCAAATGTGCAATGTCGGCAACACTGCAGCTGTACACTCGCCCTGATAGAAACTGTTTATACCAATTCATATAAACTCAGTCACATGACTTTCAACTGACCGGTGGTGGAACTATGATCACTCAGTCAGTCGGTCAGCTACATTTGTGATTATAGGGCCTTGCTGTTGCGGTCAAACCAAAAGTATTGATTATAGCAGCTTTAAGTAACACCAACATGTTATTCCACTTTGTCTAACACTATAAACAGTATTTACTGTATCAGCTTATTCCAACTCTTCACAGAATTTATTTGGTGTATACTGGGTTCAAACTCCCTGCGGCTTTCCATCAGGGGGAAATGTTCTACATGTCTTTGGAAACTTTGATTGTCTCCTCCAGAATTGAAACAAAAGTTTTGTGGGTTAGGACGATGTTTGGCCGGACAGTATAAGTTTATAATGACTCACGAACAGATCTATTTGATTTTCTCTGTGGATTTTATATTTGCTGCTGCAGGACAGTTTACAGTAAACAGGGTCAGCTTCAGGTCGACTAAGAGAACGACTTTATAAATAGAAACCGAGTGAAATGCTGCCGTTTCGTGCCGCAGACGAGCCTCACGTCAGACTAGCGAACAGCAGGAGTGATGAGCTCCGTGAAAAGGTGACCGCATCCTCAGGTGGTGGACGTGAAAACATGAGGAAATCCCTGGAACGAGCCGACGCCGTGTGTAATCCGCCGCAGAGATAATGAGTCTTTGTTATAAGCAGACAGATGCTGAGCTTTAGTTGTTTTGGCATCAGTCTCCTCTCTGCTCCGCTCACACTGCAGTCACCGTCGCTGGCAGCCGGACGCCACCAGCTCCATCAACAACTGCTGCTGTTTTTCTCCCTGGTTGCATAAGCAGCACCGAGTGTGTGTGTGTGTGTGTGTGTGTGTGTGTGTGTGTGTGTGTGTGTGTGTGTGGTTGTGCCTGGTTGAGTCATGACATCACACTTCAGCAGAGAGTGCACATCTGTTTACAGTCACTTTCTTCAGGTCGTTAACCTTTCACAAACCGATCGCTCACTGATGATGCTGCTGCTTCTCCACCCTCCTCTTCCTCCTCTTCCTCTTGTGTGTTTTCACTGTTCTTATCAGCAGCTGCAGCAACATGTAGCTGATCACCATCAATTTCAATTACACTCCATCATCTGTCATTCACTCTGTGTTCATGTTAGTTTCTATAATTTGCTCTGAATGAGCAGTTCGGTGGAAATTTGTCGTGTCAACTAAATAAAAAGGTAAATGTGAGTTTAAAGGATAAAACTCACGAAAATACAAAAACTGAAAACCTGAAAACAGTTGCTCTTGTCTCCAGTTGAACTTTGCGAGTGTCATTTCATGTGGAAATAAGCAGCTCAACACTGGAATTAGTCAAATCGCCTTAGTCAATTAACGCTAATAATCTCTGTGAGAGATGAAGAGACTCTGAGGGATGGATTTGTTTTTACGGTCATATTTTTAATTTCCATGTCCAGCGTGTGTGTGTGTGTGTGTGTGTGTGTGTGTAAGTGTGTGTGTGTGTGTGTGTGTGTGTGTGTGTGTGTGTGTGGAGTTTAGTCCACGCCCCCACCTCTCTGTCAGTCTGGTGTGAATTTCCTCCCTCACCTCACAGTCTGAAATGCTGATGAAGCTCAAGACTAAAAAGACAAACACACTCAGCATCTGGACTCTCCGCCGATCCTGATCCAGATCCTGATCCTGATCCTGATCCTGATCCGGATCCAACTGTCTGATCTCTGCTGTCAGTGGATCTGACCTGAGGACAGCGCTGACACAAACCGCTGCTGAGACCTGTTCAGGTCTGAGCAGGTGAGAATCGCGGGACAATCAACTATTACTGTTTTTACACCCACGTCCACGTAGGAGCTTCCGACACAAACACACCGACCAACTCTCCCTCCAGTTTAAAACAACACAGACCTGAGTAAGCCTGTGACCCCCACGGTGACCTGCAGTGCGACCCTTGACCTCTGACTCTCACCTGCTTGTGTGGATTTCCTGCGGGCCTTCTTGATGTCTTCCTCAATCTTGTTGCTGAGTTTAATCTCGAGCTGCTGAGTCTTCAGCTCCAGCTCCTTCTGTCGGTCAGCCAGAGCTTTCCGAGCCTGGTGAAGACAAAGAGACGAGCTGATGATGATGATGATGATGATGATAAGGAGCTGCACAGAAAACTACAGACAACACCCTGTTTAAAAAAAAAACACCACTTTTACTAAATCATCTGCTCTTAAATTTTCTTTCTTTTGTGCAGTTTTCTGGAAACAGACGTTATAATTAAAGTGATGAAAGTTATTATAATGTTCCAGTCTGTTCCCATTCATCACAGTGATGCCGCAGTCTGATGCTGCGCTCTCTGCTCATTCATCAGCTTGCGTTAAAGCTGCTTCATAAAAACCAACATGGCCGCCGTTTTGTTTCCTGAGCAGCTTTAAAAGCTCAGTTCTCCATCAGATGGGTTTATCAGAGAGAGGAGTGTGTGTGTGTGTGTGTGTGTGTGTGTGTGTTGTCTGTTCTCAGACGACAGATGATGGGAGACAGATTTCAGGCTTCAGCCAACTGCTTCTCATTGTACATTTACAAAACGGACACAGGAAACGGGAAGCAGCCGTCTGCTGATGGAGGAGAAGAGGAATTTTAATCAGCGGTGAGATGATTCCTGAATTTCTGCTGCTGCTGCCAAACACCAGGACACAACTGTGTTACATTAGACATTAGCGTTGTTGTGTCTGTGTTTTTGTGTTCGTACCTTCTCCACCGCTGCGTAGCGACCGACCAGCTGCTTCCTCAGGTCGGCGATGTGATGGTCGAACCTCTTCATGTCCTTCTTGAAGTTCTCCCTGAAGCTGAGCAGAGGCTTCTCCACTTCACTCTGGAGCTGCAAACAACCCACAGTTGACAGATACTCATACTCATGTTGAGATGAAGTGGGCCAGAGCCGAGTCCGGCTCCTCGGCTCGTCCCGTTCAGCTGCACGGTGTCATGCGAGGACAGGAAGTTCGCAACAGGACAAATGTAGAAGAGCAAGAAAAGTCATTTTAAGTCAGTTCTACTGAAGTCCTCAGCATCAGCGAGCTGTGGGACGGAGAGGAAACTTGATCCTGATGACGTGTTGTGTTCACTGTCCAAAAACATGTGTAACTTTGGGGAAGAATTAATCAGCAGCTTGAAGGTCCGACTTCAACAGGACTCCAGATGCAGAAACTGTTTCATGGATATAAAGTGCAGCTCAAGCAACAGCAAGTTTAAATTTCTAACTGGCCTAAAACTACGGTGGCCCTGAAGGCTCAAACACATGCAAACAGACAAAACACAAAGTCATTCAGAAAACATCTTCATCAATGTGACAACACAACAGAAGTGTTTCCAGGGGACAGTAAAAAGTGACGAACCTGCCTGTTGTTCTATGTTTTGTGACTTTTGAAGTTCAGTGGTGTTTGTGTCCCGGCCGAGTCTTCACTTTGTATTCTTAAGATATTTGCATTTCATTCTTAAAACTCATCTTTATAGACTTGCTTTTATGTGATGTCGTCTTTTTATTGTCTTTATCTTTTTATCGTCTCCATTTCGCCCTTTTATTGCTTTTATTGCGTGTGTGTGTGTGTGTGTGTGTGTGTGCTCCCTATAATTGTCCTTACTTATATTGATGCATATTGTTCGCCCTCCCTCTCTAACTCACTTCTGTTCTGACTTTGACTTTCATTGCTTTTGAAATTGACTTTGTAAACTGTTTTTACAAGGTGCTCTGTAAATAAAGTTATTATATTATTATTATTATTATTGTTATTATGTGTCCACATGTCAAAAACATGGGTTTCCTACATTTGATCACATGTGCAAAACATGTTACCACACGTTGTAGCATGTAACACAAATACTGCAAATCTTCAAACTTTCACCATAACAACAACAAACTGTGTTTGTGGGTCTCACGTGAAAATCCCTGAAGCTTTCACACGGGTTTCACATATGACGTCATCAAAAAGTTCCAAAACCGCATTTCACGTCTGATTTTAACATATTTTCATTTAAATTTTGCACATGTGAAATTCATGAGGTTTTTCTGTAAATATCTGCAGCTCATGTGTCGATTGATTTCTGAATTTGTTCGTGTATATTTGCGTGTGTTTGAGCTCTCAGGGCCACCGTATAAAAACCAGAATTAGCTCCAGTCCCTTCAGCGGATGATGTCACCATCCTCTCGTGCTGCTGGTTCTGATGAGTAATGTTTGATGTTATGGAGCCAAACAACCACAACAACATTAAATGTCAACACAGTATGAAAACTTATTGATGTAATATTATTGTTGGGGTTAGTTAAAGCAGCTTGTTATTGGTTATCTGATCCTGAAAGCACTGGGGTTATTCTGGGCCAGCTGTCAGTGACGTATCAGATCTACAGCTCCCTCCTGCAGCCATATTGGAAACCATCATTCAAAGTTCATTTCCACTCCAATCCTTCCTGCTCCTCCAAAAAACCTGGAGCCGAGCTGCACATCTGTGCATCTCTGGAGGATCACATCACTGACTCCATTTCCTCCATCGGTCCAGCTGTGATCCTGCCCTCTGCGTTTCCTCTTCCCTCCCCACACAGAGTCACTGAGCGAGCAGCGCTCCTCTAAAAGGCAGGAACAACTCAACGCTTCATGATTTCATGATTTCTACTCATTTATATTCAGCACATTCCGTATGAGTGGTACACACACCAGGATCCAACCTCCAGCGTTTCCCATTAAGATGGCGGCCGATAGTCGATGACTCAAAGCCTCAGTGTCGTGTGTTTGTGCTTCAGACCACAGATCCATCAGCGAGCTCTTTACTGTAGGTAATTACATCTGTAGACAGGCTGTCTTCACTGAGACTCACTCCGCAGGCTGCAGCGGATCCTTCTCCTTTATCATTTTCTTCGGTCTTATATTTTTTACAGGTTCGGCTGTTGTTTCTAGCGGCTGTGACATCACTGTATTCAGACAACGTCACAATAACAAAGAGTGTTCATAAGGTCACAGGTCGGTGACGGGACGATACGCGAAGCACTCAGGCTTCTTCCTTACTGCAGCGGCACAGGTTCGAGTCTGTGGCGCGTCAGCCTCTCCCTCCCTCTCGCGGTAAAAATATTGCATGTTGCGATAAAAAATATTCAGTTTCCTTGCTGTCACAGCCTGAGTTTAGTTCATTTCACTTCTTTCATGGGCCCAGAACTTCCCTGCTTGCTTTTGTAAATGAAATTATTTTAAAATCCACCTCTGACTCAGTTCCTCACAGTTGTCGAGGAAGTTGCAGTTAATTCAGATACGAAGTGAAATATGTTAAATACCTTTGAGGAGAACTTCAGGTGAACTTCAGCTTCGTCTGCCAGACTCTTCTTCAGCTGGGCCCAGGCCTCCCCCAGAGTCCTGAGAACAGATAAGACGGAGGGAGAGAGAGTGTGTGTTTAACATCTTACACCAGAGAGAGGACCACACACACACTTTTACATGAGGACACAGAGGGGAGGGCAGAGAGGGTGAGGGAGGAGGGAGGAGGGGGTGAGACAGAGCTGGAGAGGGGGCAGGGTGAATCCTATCACACTCACACACACACACTCACACACACACACACACACACATACACACAGCTGGGGTTCAGCTCCAGAGTCAGAGCAAAAGTTCACAGATTCACATGAACCAGTAAATCTGGAGAGCCGGGCTGAGCTCCGCAGCAGATGATTAGGATGTATGGGACAGGAGATAGTGCTCGGCTCTGAGTTCACCTCCGAGTTCAGCTGAGGGGGGGGGTGGGGGGGGGGGGGGGCTGTGACACTGAGAAGACCCATACTGTCTCGAAGATAAGCGTTTAAATGAAGTCACCCGATGAGCGTTACGTAACAACAACAACAGGCCGGACGTTTTGTTTTGGTTTAAAGGAGGCGGTGATTACGGGAGAAAGTCTCCTCATGTTTCCTCAGGCTGAGCAGAGACTCTCGGTCCAGGACTGACCGGTTTTTATGGGTAAGCGGGTCGCTTCAAAGCCTCGCTCCGAACAAAGACATGTGTGGAATTCCCTCGGACCGACATCCAACACATTCCCAACGCGGTCAGAGCGGTAAGTCTGGCACCTGCAGCTCTACGGCAACAAGAGAGGGTCCAAATGATTCTCAGCTTTTTTTAAAATAACATCCAGAATAATTCACGGCCAACACTCGACGATCACGTTCTGTTAATGGTTCCTACTGAAACCCAGACAGAGAGTTTTACAGTTGAATCAGCCTAAATCATCCGTCCCGTCTGAGCAGGTTGGGCTGTACTTTAGTTCGGTGCATGTTTAATCACAGTCCGCTTTAAAACTGTTGAAATAACGTGTAAACAAATATATACATATATATTTTAATATTCTCGTATCTGCTAATGATATCCCGTCTCTAAATCAGATTTTCTCAGTGAGGTGAAGATGAGGTTTGAACCACAGTGGTTTGGTTGAAATGAAGAAGTTGTTTCCATGAGCTGAAACAGCTGCTGTGACCGGACGAAGGAAACAGCTCCACCTACAGACGCTCGATCGAAGGTGTTCTGCTGATCACCATGTGCATCATCACTGAGGTCTGATCAATGTGATTAAAGCATTTCCTTCCTCACACAACTTCCCTTAACATCTGTTTAACATTGAAAATTGCAGTGTTTACATCCATGTTTACAAGATAGAAGTCTTCTCTACCTTTGTTTTCAATCCCCACGTCCTCAATCCTCCATAACTGTAGTCCTTAATAAAATATAAACAGGTGTCATGAAGGAAGAAAAATTAGCTTGTTTTTGTACCAGGCTGTAAACATGTTTATTTCTGCTGTAAAGTTGGACACTTTAACATTAGAGTCTATGGGGACTGACTCGCTGTTGGAGCCAGACTCTAGTGGCCGTTAGAGGAACTGCAGCTTCATGTTTCAGCCTCGGAGCCTCCAACATGTTGCTTCGACAGGGAATCAGGAGTTGTTCAACAGTTGTTCTGTCCATTCAAAACAAAAGAGGAACTAGAGGAACTTTAACTTCTGCTCATATCTCCCATGATTCCACGCTGCAGATGTTCTTCATTCTCAATAAATGATACACTCATGTCCCTGCAGCCCCACAGTCCCCAGTGACAGACAATCACTCACCAACAACACACTGTATCTAAGGAAAAATGAATCTCCCTCCACCCAACAGAGCTGACACAGAGCACGACTGGTGGCAGCGCAGAGAGCGGTCACATGCCCCGCAGTCACAGCTCCGCCAGACAAATGGTAAATTCAGGAATAAATGGTGGCCTGGTTCTGGGCTGCGACCGGTCGGACGGTAGGAACTGACCAACAAAACAGCGATTGTCCGGAGTGACAACAGAGCGGCCTGACGGAGAGAATAATGGACGTATTGTGCTGCGCTGTTCTGGGTGTGGGCAGAGTTACCCGGCTGGCATAATCTGGATTCTATATAGGACAATCACATCCCACTGCAGCCTCCATTAGCATGCTAATACGAAGAGGGGTTATCTTATATACATGTAAACATGCAGGGGAGGGTAAGCCAGGCTAAACCCTGCTTACACAGGCTCATCAGTCTGCCCACTCTCTGCTCTGATTTAAAAACTTTTAATATAAATAACTAAGTGAAGCAAACAGTCCACGTCTATCAGGCTTTAAGCAGGAGGAGACACAGAGACAGAGTCAACAGAGTACAAAGAGTCAGAGAGCTGATTCAGTAATGTGACGCACACACAACACAGTATCTACCGGCTAACATGAGCTAGCATTAGCCACCAAGGCTACAGGTCATACCAGGTTAAGCTCTGCAGCAAGGGAGGGGTCAAAGGGTACAGGTGAGCCCAGCCAAAAGAGGGGGGTGGGGGGGGGGGGGGGGGTCATGCAAAGGTCTATAGTTGACCTTAAATTAAAACTGTTTAAACTGGAGGTGTAACTCGTCCACACTCTGATGTAACAACACGAGAAACTGAGATCAAACCCTCTCAGCTTCATGTTCCTGCGTCTCCTCGGCTGCTAACTCTCTCTCCCTGCAGGACTTCCCTGGACCCCCCCTCTTCCTTTCAACTAAATATCTGTCTCCTCAAATCTTCACTGCTGCACCTCTCTCCTCCCTCCTCCCTCCCCCTCTCTCTCTTCATCCTGCAGGACACACATCAAAGTGTGCAGTGATTTACAGGAAGACTGTTTCACTGCATCACTGACGGGGCCTCCAGAGCCAGACCCAGACCCAGACCAAGACCAGACCCAGACCCAGACCCACTGATATCCCACTGATACTGATACACTCAGCAGGCTTCAGGGCTTCAGTGCTGGACTGTGTAACTGATAAAAGACAAAACAGCACTTGTTATAAATGTTATAAAGCTGATTTCATGAGCAATAACAGGGACGATATTATCAAACGCTGCTCAGCCAGAACTAACTCAAGCTAACGTTAGCACCGCTACGAGCAGCGGCCGGCTGCATAACATGCTAACAGCTAATGCAGCAGTGCCCCCCCACCCCCCCGGAGGGTCGACTGGACACACAACAAACACATCCTCCGTCAAGACCTGCCAAAGGATAAATGTGGAGAGGGGGAAGCCTGGCACAGCAGGGCTGGATTACCAACCAGGCAGGGGCCCCTGGAGGTCTGGGCCCCACACGCCTCCAGTTTGTGTTTGTTTTAGTTTCTACTGGTATAAGTTGTTTCTTTCTGTATATCAAGTAATTAACACAGAGGTATCATCATTCATTAAGTCAACAGTCTCCTCACTGGCTGCCTGTTTGTTTTTGGAGTTGATTTTAAGACACATTTTATTGTGTGACGTCTTTTAATGTCATTTACATTTCACTTTTATTTGTCTGGATGTTTTAGATGTGACTCTTTGTTACCTTTATTTAAAAGTGCTGTACAAATAAATTCTTATCATTATTATTATCTTATTATAGGGGCCCAATGACATCAGTGACTTCATGACATGTCATCGTGTCCCCAGAGGTCACAGTTAGCTCACTTTTAAAATAAAGCAGCAGCTGCTGGTTCATTTCACTCTGACAACTGTTGTTATGATTAATAAATATTTATTTATTTATTTCAGATGAATTTTTTGCAGAAACAGGAGGAAGAAACGTCGCATCATGAGCTCCAACATCATATTCTGCAGGAACATTACTTTACATTTTCTTTGTCATCTGATTAACTGATTAATTAATTGGTCGTTTCAGTTCTAATTTGCTCTCTCTCTCTTCTGTCTCATTATTTCTAATTTTTTTTTACATTAAAATATTTTCCTCGTTTATAAAGCTGACACTGAATTTCCACCAGCTCCATGTGTGTCACTGACCCTGACCTTTGACCTTCCTGGGAGGAAATACTTCCTCAAAGGCCCAATAAAGTCTCACATCATCATTATTATTATTATTATTGTTATTTTTAGAGAATATGCTGCGGAGGAAGGAGCTCATCACTCTCAGCCTCTGGATCTCCGCAGCAGCTGCACATGGAAAAACTGCTTTCAACATGTTGACGTGTCGTTTTCATCTTTTATTTGTCCTTTTTATTTTTCACTCACCCCTCCTCCTGGCCTGCGAGAGGGATCTGGGAGAGCTTGGAGAGGTTCTTGGCGTACTCTTCTTCTATCTTTATCCTGAGGAGGAAGTAGAAAGTTTCATTACCACACAGCCTTTTGTGCAACTCTGACTGTTTCCATGTTGTGCAACGCAGCGATGTACATGAATGGCCATAAAAAAAAAGAAAAAAAAGGGGGAACTGGTTTTTGTTTTTGAAACAGTTTTCATGGTAACCTGAGGATGAAGTGTGAAAAACAGAGAGAGCTGATGAAGAAGCTGATACCTCTCTCGTATGAACTCGGCCATCTCTTTCTGCATCTGTTTCCCCTTCAGCTGTTTCTGCAGCAACACCTCGAATCCTGTGATGCAGCCGTTGCCTTGGGGATCTTTCTTATCAGCCTGTGAGATAAACACAGCGAAGCGCACGACAAACGCCGAACATCAAACCTTTGACCAATCACAAACACGTCAGCTGCTGCAGGGAGGCAACATCACAGATCTGCATCTACTGAGGCTTTATCAGTCAGTCAGTCCACCTCCGATCGGACGAATGTGATATAAACAATCAATTTGCATAATATTATTAATAATAATTGAAAACTCTAATAAGGATCAGAGTCGACCAGTGTTGGCAGAAGAGTCCAGGACGCTCACGATAAAAAAGGGGGCCGTATCTAAGACACTTCCTGACTTTCAGATCCTGTCTTAACTGTTTGGTAACCATGGTAACAAATGGTTTACAAAGAGATTACATGCACATGAGTAGTTCACATGAAAAATGACATAAAATTAAGATAAAAAACATGTTGAAAACATTAATGTAAAATGAGATGGAATAATAATGATAATAAAATTAAAACATTGAAAAAATTAAAGAAATAAAGTAAATTAACTTTCTAACTTCCTAAAATCTTAAATAAACTCTGCTAACTTCAGCGAAACTGTTCATCTGTCCTGACTCGCCGTGTTTCATCCATATCTCTGCTCTTTTATTGCTTTGACACAACCGGCCGACCACGCGTCACCAGGCAGAACTTATTCATCCAGAGGCTCGTCAGCAGACACAGACCGCCTCGGACCCCGATCCTGCAGCCGCCGCCGCCGCCGACCCGGGGACGTGAGGCGGCTCTGCTGGCTGTGGTGCCGCTGACGAACACACACTCTGTGTTTTTTGTTTTTTTTTAACCGTTTCAATCAGAAATCTGATGAGTTACAAAAATACCTCAGTGAGACGAGGTGAGAGAAGTAGCATCAGTTGCTTGGTAACAGATAGATGAAGCTTTATGCCTCATTCATTCATAATTCTATTTATATATTTTAAGCTGGTTCACTGGTATGTCCCTTTATTCTATGATTATTTTCGGGATAGTTTTGCCTTTCAAACATCTCCTCTCTTTTAGCATTTTATTATCTTATCTTTACTATTTTGTTTTCATTTTTTATTTGATTTTTAATATCCTCCCTTTTATTTCTGGTGTGACTCACTTTAATACTCGTCCTGTTTTAGTATTTTATTATTTCATCTTTATCACTCTATCGTTATCTTTGCTTTCCAGTCTTCAGTGTTTCCTCAGTTCCTGTTATTATTGTCTTATTTTTTTTTTTTTTGTTTATTACTTGGTCATTTATTGTTCTGTGTGTATGTGTGAATGTTTTTTATTGCTTTTATTCTGTATCAAACTTTAAAATCTGTTCTCCTCTCTCCTGCTGTCAGCTGTCAGTTCAGAGCGACACCATCCACCTCCGGTCTGCACATCAACTCTTCTATTTCAACTTAAAAACAGGAAGTTTCTGTGACTCGACCCCAAGTTTACGATGTGCAGCTGTGACGCTGTAGAATCTGCGTGTACATATCTTTGTTCAGGAGAGAACAGATTACCGCAGTGAACCGACGGTAAAAACCGGTTCTTTACGTGAACGTTTCAGCTCCCAGTTGCACGTGTTCATAAAGACCCTCTCTCCACCGCGGTGTCACCTCTACAGTGCGTCAGCGCCACACCTGGTACAGATTACCCTGCGGGGGGGGGGGGGGGGGTGTCCAAACAGAGCAGCAGAAGCAGGCGGCTCTCTGTGTAACGTATTGTCCTGCTGCTCCGTCTGTTGGATCTTATTAAAGCCGACGCTGGTTCTCGGCGGGCGGCGCAGCTCGTATGAGATAAACATGGAGTCACGTTCAGAGATGAAAAGAGCCCCGGTGTTGTTTTTGTCCACATGGAGTCTGAGGGATTTTCCTCTGATGATTCGCTGTGGAGAGCAGGAAACTCAACCGTCTGACCGTTACATCTTCTTCTTCTTCTCTCTGCTCTGTCTCCTCCCTCAAGGTCTCAGTCTTCCAATCAGCAACCCTTCCCTCGGTATCATCAGTCGCCGTGTAAAGTGCTGGAATAATTTTCAGTTTCCACAGCTGTGACACCTGCTGCCGACGCAGTGTGGAGAGGTCCTGATCCGAAAACCCAGCACAGACTGACAAGTGACTTTTCAAAGTCAGAACTTCTCTGTTTCTACGTCCACACGTTTTCAACACAGGATAAAAATATAAATATTATATCATCTAAAAAATCCTTCTCACTTTATTTAAGAACTGACATGTCTGATTGTTTGTAAACTTTCCTATTTAAATAAATGGAAGTGGAATAAGACATTTTTTTAAATAGTCACCCGATGTTTGATGCATTCTGGGGAATCGGCATCACGGGAAAAAAGTCATTAGCTGCTGCTACATGTTCCTGTTTTCACTTTGACTGATGTTCAGACAACAACCCGCAGGATTAAATGTAAATGTTATAAATATGATGCAGGAGCTGAAGTTTTACCATAGATTTTTAAATCCTGAACAAACATCAGAGATAAAACTGGACAGAGTCAGAGAGAAGAGGTGTTTCTGGCTGTGAAGGGTTAAAAGTCTCTGGCCTCCATGTGCCACCGCTCGGGGGGGGGGGAACAGAAAACAAATTTTTACAGCCTCTTAAATGTTGAAGTAGATTTACCCAGAAGTAGTCACAGTAGCTCCATTCGTCCGGTTTCAGCAGCTGCTGCTCCGGCATGCAGGCGGGAGACGGGAACGTCACACAGTTAATCTGAGAGAGAGAGATGGAGAGAGACGGAGAGAGAGAGAGAGAGAGAGGGAGAGAGAGAGGAGAGAGAGAGAGAGAGAGAGAGAGAGAAGGAGAGAGAGAGAGAGAGAGGAAGAGACGGAGAGAGAGAGAGAGAGAGAGATGGAGAGAGAGAGGGAGAGAGAAGGAGAGAGAGAGAGAGAGAGAGAGAGAGAGAGAGAGAAACGGAGAGAGAGACGGAGAGAGACGGAGAGAGAGAGAGAGAGAGAGAGAGAGAGAGAGGGACAGAGAGAGGGAGAGAGAGAGAAGGAGAGAGAGAGAGAGAGAGAGAGGGAGGGAGAGAGACGGAGAGAGACGAGAGAGAGAGAGAGGGACAGAGAGAGGGACAGAGAGAGGGAGAGAGAAGGAGAGAGAGAGAGAGAGAGGGAGAGAGAGAGACGGAGAGAGAGACGAGAGAGAGAGAGAGAGAGAGAGAGAGAGACGGAGAGAGAGAGATAGAGAGAGAGAGAGATAGGGAGGGAGAGAGGGACAGAGAGAGATAGAGAGAGAGAGAGAGAGGGAGAGAGAGAGGGAGAGGGGGGGAGAGAGGGGGGGAGAGAGAGGGGGGAGAGAGAGAGGGGGGATGGGGGGAGAGAGAGAGAGAGAGAGGGAGGGCAGTTTAATGGGGCAGTTTACAGAATCACAAGAGACAACTATGTTTTGATGCCACAGTCCTCTATTAGTGCTGTATGTGTTGACAGACAGTTTATAGACACATAGACACACACACACACACACACACACACACACACACACACACACAGGTAGTCTACACTCTGTTGCTTTGGTAACACCAACAAGTACAGCAGGCGTCTCTCTCCGTCTCTCTGGGATTCATCGTTCACACTCTGAACTTCGACTTCGTCCCAGAACAATCATCAAAACAGATTCATTCATATCTATCCAGAGGTACAGTGTGTGTGTGTGTGTGTGTGTGTGTGTGTTCACCTGGGTGTCATGTTTACATCATCAACATCAACACCAGCACCCATCTGACCCGGGGCTGAATGCTGATTCTCCCCTTTCACACGGATGTTAGCAGGTTTTGTGATCAGTGTAAAAACAGACTGTTCTGCTCTTGCTGCAGTTAAAAGTCTCCTTGTTCTGCAGCAGCAGTGAAGTCGACTCTCGGTCCTGACGACGGTCCTCTCCCTCTCTCACACTGACATTATCACAGATGTTCCCATCAGTTCTCAAACCAGAGAAAATGTGCGATTTTAAATCAAGGTAACGGCATCACATCCTCTATGATCATGTGTCAGCAGAAGCTCAACATTGACTTTTATCTAGTTTTTTTTTAGCCACATACTTTTTACACGTTGGTGGTTTTCAACTGCAGATGAAGGATTTGTCTGGATCATGAGTTCAATCAGAGAAACAATCAGAACAAAGGTTAGCATCAATATTAGCTCCCAACGCAGATTGTGCGTTTAAAGAATCCCCTCTAACATTTTCAGTTTGTGAATCACCAGGTGATTAAAAATGCTAAACTAGCTCTGCGGACTCTTCAGTTAAATCAAATCGAGGGGAAAGGCCGAAAAGTAAAGTAAAGAAACTAACACATGTTGAAGAGAAAATAAATCAAGCGACACGTCTCCACAATAAAGAGACACAAACAGACACCAGGTTTAGCAAAGACTCCGGGGCAAACAGAAGGAGCTTTATCTCCTCTCACATTCCCCCTAATTAACCTCAGGAGGTAAACAGCCCGCGGCGAGGATCCTCTGTTTCCATTTAAAAAAAAGTGGCATCAGAGATCACCTCCGTCTGAAGCCACGCTGTCGCCTCCCAGAGCAAATCCACAAACACGGTTCCACTGATGACTTTTCCAGAGTCGATACTCCGGATTCAAATGAGAGGAGGGAGAAGAAAACGGCCTCTGATTCAACCTTATCTTGGCTTATGAAGCTTATAATTTGTCTGAGGGAAAACGGCTTCGTATTTAATCGCAGCTGAGGTCCAGAGGTCGACGGAGGAGGGCCAGGCCGCTTCCAACACCCACCAATGACGGGATTAGTTTGTTTGAATTCGTGACCTTAAGTCAACAACTGACCTTTCATTAAACCCCTCGTCCCAACAGTGAGTCCGATCTCGGCTCAACACTAACAAACACTGGATTCCTCCAAACTGAACTTGTGATTGCCCCCTTTTTTTTTACAAATTTAAACTCGTTCTAACAGAAACCACTGATGAATAAACAGTAAACATGAACATTTTAATGCAGATAAAATGTCGCAGGGACGAGAATCATCAGATTTTATGCATCAAAGGGTTAAATCGCACATTTATTTAAGTGCTTTAGAGGAGATTTCAAAATATCCAGATACATTTAATCACCCAGCCCTAATTTCCGAGGCAAAACGTTAGCATGTGTGTGAGCTGGTACTGGACGCTGCTGTCAGAGTTTAGCTTAGCGTTAGCAGCAGCAGCTCTGTCCTGCTCTTCATCAGATTTTAAACTCCAGCAACTTCAGTCAAACTTGTTACTTTAGCAAAACTGAAGTCAAAACTGAAACCATGAAAACAATTTAACATCAATCTAACCTTTGCGTTGTTTGCCTCAGTGTGTTTTTCCCCACAGTAATGTGCTATAATGCTACGGCTAATTAGCTGTTGCTCCTTCATGTCCGTATCTTCTTCACGGACATGAAGCTGCAACATCAACATCAGTCTTTTCTACCTCAGTGGATCTCAAACTTTATCACATCATGGACCTAAAGTGACACAAATTAGTTGTCATTGTGACTTATTGATGGAAATATAGTGAAAATAAATCATTCCCCTTTTTGCAGGGGACCCCAGGAACCCCCTAAAGGAGACCCCAGACCCCAACCAACTCACAAAGCTAACATTAGCTACAGTATAAACTAGGCATAGACGATATCTACGATTTATACGGATATTATTGCAGGGGAATTATTTTATTATTAATATAATATTTTATAATTTTTTATAATATAATGATATTATTGTATTTAATTTTTCAGGTATAAGTTTTATTTGTCACATGCCAGTAAAGCAGTGAGATGAGGGCCGCGGGACAGACTGTACAAAACTGCAAAACAAATGAAAAATGAAATAAAATAAAGTACAACGAAAAATATTGTGGCAGGAAATATCGCGATATTCAACATTATCAACAACATACAGCTGGGAAAATATGCCAGTGAGAAAACATCAACAGTCGCTAGCTGGAACCAACAAATCAGCTTTTGTCTGTCAACACTACATCATGTGTGTAAGCAACACAGATCATTTTAAAAACAGTCAGTTTTTAAAATAAATAAAGTTCGTATCCAGCCAACTCTCAGAGTGAACGTTACGCTAGCTGGAGCTGATGAAGTTGTCGGCTGAAAATCAGAAATGAAATTCAAGGAATTTAAGGACCTGCTGATTCAAACGCAGTAAATCTGCCATCGTTATCATCGTAAACTCATTATGTTACAAAGGAAAAGGGTCACTGAAGTCCCTTGACCTAATTTGGTATCAAGTGTGGCTCTGTCACAATGGCTGCTATGGAAGCTGACACACGCACCAACACCTATAGTTTACTGGAGTCTGTATTTTCTATATCACCATAAACTTGAGGGAAAATCAGTTCAGCCACCACCACCCCACACACACACACACACACACACACACATACACACACACACACACACACACACACACACACACACACACACCCCTCGACCTGGTGCTTCAGGGCTCCTGTAGGGAGCTGAGGTGAGTTCAGTGTTAGTTAAGAGTCCCCCCCCCCCCCGAGTTGCTCTACTCACCGTTACCGTGGTCTCCTTGTTCTGCTTCCTGGTGGGCGACGTGGATCCCGGACTCTGCAGAGAGAAGGACGCTCCGTCAAAACCTCCGTCCTCTGTGTCAGACATGACTGCTCCACACACACACACTGTCACTCGCACACGCACACAAACACAGTTGTTTTCCTGGCGAGCGCTGTTAGCGTCTGTCTGGTGCTCGCTCTGCTGCTGCTGCTGCTGCTGCTGTTGTTGTTGGTGTGTGTGTGTGTGTGTGTGTGTGTGTGTGTGTGTGTGTGTGTGTGTGTGTGTGTGTGTTGCTGTGCAGAGTAGGGAGGATAGTTCTGCAGAGCAAAGCAAAGCATGGTTGGCTTTCTCTCTCTTTGTGTGAGGGTGGGTGTATTGTGTGTGTGATTTCCAACACTTAAGCTTAGAATAGAGTCATTTACAGTGTGTGTGTGTGTGTGTGTGTGTGTTGTGTGTGTGTGTGTGTGTGTTGTGTGTGTAGAGGACACAAAATTAAGAAAAATAAAACTTATAAATATAAAATGGGATGAAAAGCAGAGGGGAACTTTACACCTGCTGTCCCGGACTCAAGGGAACGAGACCTTTCCGGAGCCAGTATCATGAGTGTGATTATATTTTTTGAATGGCTGTGTGTGTGTGTGTGTGTGTGTGTGTGTGTGTGTGTGTGTGTGTGTGTGTGTGTATGCACATGAGTGTAACATGCATGAGGGCAGAGAAATGAGGAGACTGAGTGAATAAGTGGTGGGTGGATCCTGAGTAACTGTGCCTCGGCTGCCTGGTTAATTATGATCAAGAGAGCAGATACTGTAGGAGGAATTAATCTGCTCTAACTGCCACCAGCCCCTCCATTAATGATGATGGGGGGGGGGAATCATGTGATATGTCATTATAACATCTCTGGGTTATTATCTGTGACTGTACGATGATGCTATAAGAGGTGAAGTGTCCTTCTACAGTTTCATTCTTACGATGCAGGAAGTGAAAACACAGGTGCGGTGAAGGTGAGTGTGATTGAAGCTGCATGAACCAAATGATGCATCAGCCCGGCGGCTCACAGGCCGGTCCAGGCTCCGCCACTGGCTCCGCTACAGACGCCGAGAGACGCTCTGATTTCAGTTCAGTTCGGGCGCAGCCATATAAAACACGGTTCTTCTTCTTCTTCTTCTGATGTTTTTTTTTGGCGCCAACAGAGCAGCATCTGTGACTCTCACTGTGGAGGTGTCCTCAGACTCGTATACATCAGAGAACTGAGTCATACTATCAGGCCGAGCGAAGCTGAAGATCCAGACTGACAGAGGAAGATGATGTGAGTGTGATGTCGTGATGACGTCCGTTGGTTTTCAACTGCTTGTGTAAAGGTTTCTTTTCTTAGTTTTCCATTATAACTGACTTCACAACAAACCTTCACACATAGATAATAAAGTTATAAGGAGAGAAGTATCAGTTCCTATTTGCATGTTTATCATTTTCTCCTTTCAGAAGTCAAAGTCTGATGCAGACTGTGAGAGCGCCACTCCCCACCCTCCCAGGCTTGTTAAATAAATACCATTAAATCATGTTTTCTCTGATTAAATGACGATTAAAACTAGAATCACCTGGTTGTTTCCTCCACCGACCAGGAGAGCTGCAGGAAACATGGTCACAATCTCTGAGTTACCGTGTTGAATAATGACCAGAAGTGTTTTTGCAGAACATTATGACGTCACAGTGAAGTTGACCTTTGACCATTTGGATATTTAAAAATCATCGCTTCATCTTCTCCTCATGGACATTTGAGTTAAATCTAATCAGTTCATCTTGGAGTTCAAGTGAATGTTTGTGCCAAATCTAAACAAATTAACCACAGACACCACATTCAAGAGGCTAGAACCGTGTTCTGTGAGGTCATCGCGAGCCTTTGACCTTTGACCTTTGACCAGCAAAATCTAGTCAGTTCATCTTCGAGTTTTAGTGAATGTTTCTGTCAAATTTGAAGAAGTTCTGCGAAGGCATTACTGAGATATCATCTCCACGACTCTCTCGGACTCTGACCGTCGCCGGCGCAGAGGAATTAAAAAAAGGGGAAGCGCTGTGATGTCGACAGCTCAGCGGAGACTTTCAGGCACAGTTCATGCTCACAGGCTGGATGTGTATCACGTTGTCGAGGGAACAGGCAGAAACAACAGTCAGTTAACGGCCCTTACCTGTGGCTCTGCGCTGCTCTTCCTCACCAGACTGTTGTGCGAATGCTCCACATGATGCAACGGACTCCCACCTGAGTGAAATCCATTGACTGGAGAAACGAATGAGAGAGAGAGAGATGGAAAGATAAAGAAAGAAGTGTCATTATTTCTTGTGCTGATCCAGGAGGAATTTACTCAGCTATCTTTAGAACCGGGTCGGTGCTGAACTGTCTTTTCGTTAACGCCTTTGAACGGAGCACAGACAGTCATAAACAGAGACCCGGCTTCGATTGCACCAGCTATATATAAATTAATCATAAAGTTCTATGAAGTTCTTGGTAACTGGAAGCTACTTTATCTTTGTTAAGATCATGAAGGGAACTGTAAATACTCATTATCTTTGTTGAATTTAGACAGTAAACCCTGGGAACATAAAGTACAGACATGTACAGAAACAGAACCTGGTGGAACAGCAGCTGTCTGAAAGTGGCGTCAGGATTTACGCAGATCACAAACCTAACGAGGATTTTTGCTTCGCGTCACCAGCTGTGAACGCTCTTACTTAATGTTCTTGGTGATGGATAAAAAGAAGATGTTAGCGTCACCTCAAACAACCAGAGGCAGTAGAATCATTTTCCACAGGGAAAGGAGTTAAATGAACCTGAACAGCTTTGTCCCGTCACTTGGTTTAATGTTTATTGAGTGAACATCAAGAGTGCTGCAGAGATGATGAAGTTAGCGCCCGGGTTCCCTCCGCAAAAGTTAAATATAAAACAGAACCAGAGACTTCAGGACGAGGGAACCGGAGTTGCTAAAATGCAACCAACAAAATGTAACGCAACGTAAAGTAGCGCAACATAAGGTAGCGCAACGTAAAGTAACGTAACGTAAAGTAACGTAACGTAAAGTAACGTAAAGTAACGCAATGTAATGTAACGCAACGTAATGTAGCGCAACGTAATGTAGCGCAACGTAACGTAACATAACACAACGTAACACAATGTAACGTAACACAACACATCTAACATTATGTTGCCCATAAGGCAACGTGTAAGTGATGATGAGCAACTCAACGCAATGTAGCTACACAACAGTTACTATGTGTTAATGTGGTGGAATCCATTTTAATTTTAATCAACTTCCGAACAGTTGGTGCAACAAGATCCTCGACTTAAGTGAAAATCTTATAAATTATTGTTTAAACAACAACACGAGCATTTTCCAGATCTTCTACAGTGACTTTCCAATTGAAAGCACCTCAGTATGTGTGAGAGACTTTGCTGTTTGGTTTGAGGTGAAACTGAGTGGTCGTCTGTGATAGAAGTGATGCTGATGAATGACGGCTGCTCCCAGCATTTAAACACTTAAGAGCAGGAAACATCCCACAAACCTTAATGTCTCCTCTGTTTGTCTTCAGGGCCAGGGCCAGGAAAAAAGACAGAGGAGGCCTCAGTTCTGCAGCCGAGGCTACAGATAAAATTAGTTACAGGAAGTGTCTGTGTGTATGAGTGGTGTGCATGAGTGGGTGCTTTGTGCCTCCGTGGAGGTTGAGGAGAATTCACCGCCCTCAGGCACCAAGACTTGAGGAAGTGTAAGTGACAGAGTTCAGACGGAGGAGGATTTTCGGTACCTGCTGGCAGGGAGTTCTTGTGTCGGATCGAGGCTTTGGGGGTCCCGGGTACACTGGACGGTCTCTCCCATGTCGTCTCTGACGGAGCGTTCAGGAGAAAGGGGAAAAACAACAACGACATTAACAGAGAAATACCAACTGTCATGTTCTTTTTGTTTGACAGTGCTGGAACTACAGTGTATTTGTGGGCATCAATAGGAAGTGATTCCTTCCACGGTTGCTAACTTGGCACTTGTTGCAGTCAGCAGTTAAACCAGAAACAAACTTGTCTCACAGTGAAAGTGACGATGAGCCTCACAGATGGCATTTTGAGTCCATTTTATTTGTTATTTTTAATCAGTAGCGAGTCTGATGATAATTTTTCGTCAACACAGAAGCTGTGGGAGACACAACAAGCGAAGGAGACCAGGTGAAGAGGTGCAGTGAAAACTCATAGTAAGAGCTAGTTAGACATTGTAGGGAGTTAAAAGGTGTCGGGAAGAAGAGATGAGTCTTCATCAGAGGGCGAGGAGGAGCATGAGGCTGAATGATTTGAGCTCGAGTGGATGGTGCAGACCCAGAAGCGACTCTGAAAGCAGCATTAGTGACTTGAATTTGATTCAGGCGGCCATGCGGGAGCCGGTGGAGGTCAATGAGAAGCAGAGTGACATGTGACCTTTTGGGCTGATTGAAGACCAGACAGGCTGCTGCATTCCAGACCATCTGCGAGGGTCTCGCTGTCAGAAGTGCATTGCAGCAGTCGAGGGGAGAAATAACCACGTCCTTGGTGGTGTAGTGAGTCAGGTAAGGCCTGATTTATTCTGATGTTGTATAGAAGTCCAGGGGTTTCGGAGTAAAATCGTTGCCCCTTCATGTTGAAAGGAGCCAGTTGAGGTGGTTTGGGGATGTGGTCAGGACGCCTCCGCCCTGGAATCAATTTGCCTTGGGAGACAACATGGCTCCCAGGATCACTGAGACCCACAACAACCCCCTCCGCCACATTATTTTTTATTCAACCACCTGTTGTGTTTTGCAGAAACTTAATACAACAGTTGCAAAATTTACGCCAAATAAAAGTAGAGATTTATTTGAACTGAGCTCCACAGAGACAGTGACACTTCTCCATCATCTGCCCCCGTTTCACCTCTGCTGGTAAAGAGGGCGAGGATACAGAAAGCATGGCCGACAAAAACCCCTAATATAATAGGCCTCTCTTTGATTTTTTTTTTACTCCCCTACGTCCACTCTCACCACAGCTCTGAGCTCAATTAGCCCTTTACTGTCAGCACAGAGAGAAAAAGGCACGGACATGTAAAGAGCTCTGATTTCATTTGAGTCTCTCTGGCTGGCTCTGCTCGATCTGCTGCTGCTCAGCAGAGGAGACAACGGAGCCAAGCCCATCAGCTCAGATGTCACGCATGGAGAGGATAACTGGCAGCAGGCTTATGGAGAGTGGCTGTGCCCTCACGTTTGATGTACGACACCAGAGCAGAGGCTTTACTCACTGCCCCCTAAATGCCTCGATTTCTCTGCGTTAGCTCGTCGTAAACAAATCGATACTGTGAGAAATATAAGGCAGGAAAAATACAGAGTAATCTACTTAGCTCAGGGAAATAGTTTTTTTTTATTGTGCCAGAGGGATGGCAGTCAAAACAAGATTTAAAAAAAAAACAAACTGATCATCCAATATCTTTTCTTTACAAGTCAGTGTTTGTCTGAGGTGAGAAATCCTACATGTTTACTATAGTGTTTGACAACCGGGTGGAACAGGTTGAGTTTCTAGGCAACAGCCTCTTGAAATGCAAATTGCAGATCAGCTCTGTCAAACTGGGTTTTATACAAATGACAGATCAGTGTTGTCACCTGCCAGATTCATACCTCCAGATACAGCGATGCAGCAGGAGCAACGCTCCTCTGAATGGCTCTGATAGTCCTGATTGAGGACCAAGAACCCGATTCAGCTCACTTTTATAAATCGGCGGATTGGTGCATCCGTTCCTTTCAGGCTCGTCACGGATCCTAATGATGTGAATTCACGTTTATCAATAACAGTACGTGGCATCTACTGACAGCAGGAGGATTGGGTCTTTCATGGAGCATAAAAGCATCAATTAATGCTTTTGCTGATTCCCCAGAGGCAAACACGACCGCATGTTCATTTAGCCTCCATCGCTGGTTCAGAGTCAGCAGAGTGAGAGAGGCCGACAACAGGAGACGGGGGCTCGAAAAAGCCTAAACCAACCCCGCGTCGGTATACGCCACGAGTGATGCACGACATCGTTGGTTCTGAACAGCGAGAGGGAGAAGTGGCCTAGTTAGCTCTGACACTGCTATAATTTATTCACAACCATATGACACTGGTCCCTGATGCATTAACTGCCTCCTGTCTCTGGTTTTTATCAATCAAAGCGGCTCATTCACTCTGTATCGTCCCGCAGAGGAAAGACCCGAGACAGACGGGGTTTTAAAGGATCTTGTCTCTTAGCGATGAGACAAACAAGGAAGAAGCAGAAGTCACCGCCTCACTCCCTGGTCTTCTCAGGTCAACTCATTTGATTTTACAGTCAAAAATATTTTCAAATGTATTGTTAATCCTTTTCTTTCAGAAATGCTCTTTTATCTTCCAGTCCTCTGAGTGGGCGGGACAGTGTTTGATTGACAGCTGAGCCGACAGGGGAACCAACATACACTGTCAACAAGACTGGGTCAAACTTAGTACACGTCTGGACCGTCGTCTCACAAAGTCAAACACATAAATTAAAGACAAAGACTGAGCTGTGATCTCAGCTGGATTTACTGACGATGTGTCATCAGAGGGAAGGCTTTACCTCACACCAGCTAAACTTTGTCCAAAAAGTCACTAGATTTGTCTCTGAGAGCTAAAAACGGTGCCTGAAAAGTTTGTTAATTTGGCATCAAAGGCACTAAGTTGTCAAAACTGTTTTTTTTGTTTTTGAAAGAACTTGATCACTCAGTCAGTGACAGATGAGGCTTTCAGACAGAACAGTGCTCTGAAACCCATTATTTCCAGTGGCTTGCACCGTGCTGCGATGGACACCTGCCCGGCCGATAGAAAAACAAGGAATCCGGCCAGGTGCGGAAAGTAAATAGAACACCTAAATTTCCCATGCTGCTCTCTGTACCTCAATGCTCACCTTCTTCTTATCAGCGGGGCTAATGCTAACGCTTGCTTCTCTGCACGGGAAAAATACATCTTTGTTGCTGGTAACAACCGACTCTAAACACAGCGGGAGGTTCCAGCTTCATCGTGACGAGTCCCACGAGAAGTTTGGGAAAACCCTGAAAGCCCCAAGACCTGTTGTGGTCCTGCTGCTGTGCTCCAGCCAAACACATTCACACATGACCATTGCTTGTTTTCCACAGTAGCTTTCAAGCTAGTGCAGGTAAAAAAAAAATCCACCTTAGTTCACATGAGCTTTTCTAGCTGTATAAACTCTAAATATACATTTCTGCGTTTTGATACGCTGATTTGAAGAAGATGAAGTAATTTACAGGGCACAACTGTAAACATACATATGCAATTTAATTTCAGATGGATTTAATTTAATTTCATGAGTGAAAAAGTTTCTTTATACTTCAGTACTAAGCAGACGTCATTCAAAAATTCCTGGAAAGTGAGAGGGCTGTCTGTCTGCAGTAAATCTCCAGTGTGTGTGCTGAGCCTGGTGAGTATTCGGTCTGTGTGTTCATGGAGCAGCTTACTGGTCAGACTGGGACGAGTGGAGAGTCTTAGGAGGCGACTGGTGCAAACCGCAGCACCCAGCGCCGCTGCACCCAGCAACACAGGAAGGAAAAGCAAGAAAAAAAAAACACAAGCCCTGACACAAGGACATTCAGCCCTCACCCACGCACACTGCTGTTACTATGGCGATGCAGAAACACAAAAACACACACACACACACACACACACACACACACACAGGATGGTATCAAATCTAAATGAACTTTAGTGTAACGAAAGGGAGGTGCAGCAAAAATAGCAGAGATGCTATAAATACCAATTGTTTGAGGGAAAATGTTATCAGATGGGTTTGTTTGGAAACAGTTACTGTGGTGGTGAATTTGAAAGAGCTGCAGGCCTGTAGTGCGTGTGTGTGTGTGTGTGTGTGTGTGTGTGTGTGTGTGTGTGTGTGTGTGTGTGTGTGTGTTAGGACCGAGCACTCGAAGCTTTCATTTACTCGTCGTGCAGCAAAGACGCAGAAGCAAAGAAAGTCCTGGAGGTATTCTGTGTCCTCAGAGGACAGTTTCACAACACTGCAGCAACAATACTGCTTTCAAACTGAGACTCAGATACAGATTTATTACATGCAACAACAAAAAAAAAAAACGATGAAAAATTTATAATTTTCTGTCTTAGGAAACATCGTGGAGCTCTTTTGTTCCTCTTGTCATTTCTGACTGGAACATAATCTGCTTCACTGCTGAAGACGAGCCTCCGAACCCTGTCGCATCCCCACAGGAGTAAAGTGTAGACCACTGGGGGAGGGACAGAAAGTTTTTAACTTCTCTTCACTCTTAAAGTAAACTTTAATAAACATTAGAAGGTGGTGAGAAGTGTAGAGTTTTTTGACATTAGCGTGTTTAGCATCTGATCGAATCGAAATAGAGACAGAGAGGAGGAAGAGGAGGAGTGACTCCCCTGGTCTTGTGCTTGGGTGGAGCAGCCGGCTAAATTTAGCTCCTTCTCATGGCCACGACCCGACCACTGCGACCACGATCAGAGACGGACAGGACGAGAACAGCTCTAATGTGGAGCTGGTTACTCTCTTAAGTTACTGCTAACCACACTCTCAGCTACATGGAGGAAACAGGTTCACAGAGAGAACCGCTCACCACGTACCGACTCAGGCGTTTAACATTTAACACCACAAACAAACCAAAGAGCCGTACAACTGAGGTCACATGGGGCTGACAGGTGACTTCGGTGATGTCATCCTGCATCATCAGTGCGTCGGGGCAGCACTTTACTTTCACTGAGCCCACGAAGAGTTTCACTTTCTATTGAATGAGGGGAAAACCCCTGGCTTGTAGTATGTGTATGTGTTACCATGGTTACCAACGGTAGTGCAGTTTAGCTTTGAGTTCATGCTGAATCACGTGGTTTCGCAGCTTTTCTCGTCCCGTTAGCGACTGAGCTAACAAGCTTGCTAACTGTGAAAACACATTAACTCAGGAGAGATGTTTCCCCTCTTCGATAAAACTCTGATACCGAATAAGAAAAGACTCGGTGGTGTGAACACGAACACGCTCCTGTCTGAGGCCCAGTGTCGCCCGCTGTCTGCACGCCTGCTGAGCACAGACCTGCACTCTCTCACCTTTATTACATTCCCAAGTCAAAGGCACAGGAGAGTTACCGCCATGCCAAGGCCAGATATTAGCACCATCAGTCAGCTTTTATGGTGAGCTCAGCCGGGGACAGTGAACGCAGCCTGTGTTGCTCTCTGGTATCTGTCTGCAGATAATAAACCTGTGTGCTCAGGGAGACGCTGAGCGGTGATTGTGCTGACAGAAACAAGGCAGCATCAGCTCCGCTGCGCCCTCTGTCTCTCTCTGTGCGTTCGTTAAACTCATGTACGGACTGATGAACCTGCTCAGGCGTCGATTTCAACATAAACACAAGCCACAACTATAAAAAACACTCTTGATGATGTTGTTGGGGAACATGGTTCAGTGCAAAGTGACAAATTAAAACTGTAAAATGTATGTTATGTATACGTCAAACTGCTCCTAAAGAAAGTTCTGATCCTTGTCCCTTTATCCAGTGAAGTCTGGTCCCTGACAGAGACGGACCAGAGTATTGAGGCTGAGACACTTCAGGTAAAAGGGTCAGGTACCTGCCAGTGGTCTACCAGCTTTAAACCCACAGTGACACAGTGATGGTTACACTGCTAACAGGAGCTGCTAACAGCTAATTCTGCATATTTTTAATGGTGCCTCTCCTTCTCTCATCTCTCTCCTTACATCCGACGTCTGTTTGTCCCATAAAGGATCTGACGCCTCTTTGTATTCATCGTGTAATTTGCTGCCCTCTTGTGGTGACGGCAGGGTATTGTCTCTGAAGCTAGCTCGATTTCCAGCTGTCTCATCTGTAGTTTCTAACATTTTCTTTTTCAGCTTAATTCGGACGTTTGCACCTGAACGTGGAGGATAATCCTGAATTTATGAGCGATTTGCAGGAATGTTTTAGTGTGGGAGTTGCTCAGCTGGACGAACGACGTCCTGGGCTCCAGCTGCGAACAACGTAAGACACTCTGATTGATATCGTGAACACAAATTGTCTCTTTACCGTTGCTTGTTGTGTTGACGTAGTATCGCCGCCCTTGTGGAGACATGTAGCATCTCCAGTGAGGAGGCAGGGGGTCTTTGAGGTCCTCCACAGGAAGCTGACTCAGGGACGCCGTCCTCTGTCGGGACAGAAAAAGAAATAAAACACATTAGTTAGTGTTAATAATCGTGAGGGTGAATCAAAGGACGACAAAGATTTATCTCTGGAGGATCTGTCCTAACTGGAGTTGATTTCTGGAGACAACAGATACAAGAAGATAAAAAAAAACAAAAATCAAACCACAGCTGATCTGGGTTCACCAGGAGAAATGTGCAGCGCTCAGCTCGGGTTCAATGAGGTTCTCATTTCCTCAAGTATTTCACAACCAGCAACCAATGACATCATAGCAGAGCACACTGAGCACAACAAACTGGTGCAGCTCCGCAGTCTGGAGCGAGACCAAGACCTTCAGAGTCCTCGTGTGTGCACACAACATTCAGCTGAGGAACATGGGAGAGCATGTCGGCACATCTGCTCCTGATTAGCAGGAGAATAACAGGCTGAGAGCATTGTAACACACTTCGGAGATGCAGTTTGGAGCCAGATGAAATTCCAGTTCGGTTCTTGGCTCCATGCCAAGTCATTCAAGCATCTAGAAGAGTTTGTTTTTTTAGTATCCGCAAGGAAACTCGATCCAGTGTCTGCAGGCTGGATGCACTCAGTAGGATACAGTAGGAGAAGCTTCGGAGCAAACAACTGACCGTTCACTACGTCTCATCCAATCACAGCCTCACAACCGTAGCTATGGAGAGAGGTTTGGATTTCTCTGCATGGATCCAGGAAGAGACAAACCGGACATTTATAGATTATCGAGGGAAGTGTTTTTTTATCTGGTCTTTCCAAAACCAGAAACAACGGACTGTGTGTTCGTCTTCTCTAACATCAGATGAAAATGTTAGCACGTCCGGCTAACTAGCTTTCTACCAGAAACATGACACAGCATGTCTTCCAAAGACAATAACTGCCTAGTCATCTTTTTTATTATACGTATAACTGTATTGTAATAATAATAAACTTTATTTATTTAGCACTTTTCCTAACAAAGTTACAAAGTGCTTTACAGAAAGAAAAAGGGGAATTAAAAAAACAAAAACATCATAAAACAGAGGTAAGTTACACAAAAAAAATTAATTGTCCAATTGTCACTGCTGCAGAATCCCAATCATCCATTTCACAAATAAATGTGACAAATAAAACTTTAGTGGCAGCATCACTTATACCTGAAATATAAAATACAATAATACAATTATATATAAAAAAAAAACCCACCTGAAACATAAATATAATTACGCATTATAACTATATTAAATGATAAACAAATGTATATATATATATATATATATATATATATATATATATATATATATATATGAGTTTTCTACGGAAGCTGAGAAAGGTCAAACTTGCAAATATTATTTCATCCCGTTACCTCGAGATAACAAGATAATTCTTCCGTCGTCACAAGATAACGGAATAAAAACATATTTGTGAGTATGGCCTCTGCAGTTTTCAGCCCGTAAATGGAGCTAATGTTAGCTTAATCAATAAACTAGCTACAGCTGAAGGGAGAGTCTCAGACTTCTAGAGAATAGCAGCAGTAACTAACAGCGGCAGAGCTCAGCAAAAGTTTGATTGATGACGCATTTGAACATCAGATAAAAGGTTAAAACCCAGAACCAAGTATTTGTTGTTTCAAATCCAACCCGTGTGCTCTGAGTCAGTTTAGCTGGAAATTTGGGGATGAGGAAACAGCATCGGTGAAAGTGAAAGTCCCAGGAGGCCTCAGTGGAAACGGTTCGAGTCCAGGTGGGTGTGGAGAAACAGAGCTGCTATTTATTATCATTAGCTGCTGCCACACACCAATGAACATCTCCTCATAAATATTTACTATCTCATCGGCCATTTTTAGTGGTAATCAGGCAGGAGTATTGATTTAAGAACAAACTGTCCCTGGATTTAAAGCTGCATCACCTCGGAGAATGAAGTCATTACATGTAACTGCTTCCCTGGAAGAGAAGAAGGGAACAAACCCAGAGCTCTCAGACCGGAGAGTATGAATCCATGTCGACCCACAGTGACTTATGACTGCATATAATTACAGTCTCACATCATCACAGTCATGTTTTCTCTTTCATGGTCTTGGTGGTCACTGATTTTTGTCCTTCATGTGCCTTTGAAAAGCGGATTTGCTTAAATACTCCAGTAATTTCCTGCAGTAATGAGAAGAGGCCGTGGATGTTAACACTGGATAAACAAGGCGACATGAGAGAGAGAGAGACTCTGAGTCGTCTCAGGGTCACGTGTTCACGTTCTGACAGAGGAACACGTCGGTGCCACTAACAGGCCACAGATACAGATGCAGATACAGATGCAGCAAGAGCAACGATTTGTTTTCAGTGTTCGGTGGATGAACACAGGACGGAGCGGGAGATGAGGAGACGCTCTGCCTGAGATCCTCGGGCGACACTGTCCCAAAGTCTCGCCTGAAAAACTAAAGGTGAAGAGATCAGGCCCCAGTTTGAAACACTACTCAAAACATTACTTTTATAAAGCAGCTTTTAATTCTTGATTTCAATGATTTTATCTTTGGTTTTTTTTTCTTTTGGCTGTTTTATTGATTTTATTGTTTTAAAATATGTATTTGTAATTCTCCCTGTTATACTTGCCTTTCTAATCGACACGTTGCCTCTTGTCTCTTTGTCTTTTATTGTTTTGTTTTTATGTTTGAGCAGCACTTTGTATAATATATAAATAAAGTTATTATTATTATTATTATTAATATGCAGTGCTGGAAACAGTATCACCATCGCATCATGCAACCCTATAGCTACCATGTGCTGCAGTAACCGAAGACACTTCCTGGTTGCCTTCCTGCCAGCTTCCCTCAGACATGCTGTTGTTCTGTCCCATGTTCAACAGCAGTGAAATGATACCACAGTATTGTTTTTCTCTGAGCTCAGCAGAAACAGATGGGAGTGGTCAGAAGGACACAGATAATATGTAAAAAAATCCTGCACATGAAAACACTTCAGATACAGAATCAGATATTTCCTCTGAATCCTCTTTCTCTTAAAATCATCCACAGATCTCAGAGAGTCTGGAAACCGAGCAGAGCTTCGACTGAGCCTCCCCAACAGGAGTTTGATCTGACGGCCCCCGTCACACGCCGAAATAAAATCCGGCGTGAGTGAGAGAATGGGAGCACCTTGGTGGTGGGAAGTGTGACGAATCTCCGAGCCAGCTTGTCTCGGCATATGCAACGTTAAATAATGCACCATTCCAGATGGTTAACCTTCTAAACCCCAGACTGCCTTTGGCTCCACATTCACAGGATGCCAGAAGAGCCTCGGGCAGAGAGCACAGGGATTCATGAGGACCGAGGAGAGACCACGAGTCACTGCTGCTGTCTGTGACGCTCGCTACGTGTCCGTGCAGCAGAACCAGAGATGAACTTTTAGTTCGACACGTATTAGTCACTAGAGCTGTCGCCGAGAACATGAAGAGAAATGTTATTTTTACCAGTAAACTGCTTTAATTAAAACGTCAACATCAGATTCTAAATGAGGATCAATGTGTCATTTCTTCCTCCTGCCTCTTGTACTTCACATGAAGTTTATTTTTTCACAGAGGTGATAAGTGAGCTTCAGAGATGCTGTGCCTTCAGTCAGGTTAGCCGTTTCTACTGTTTCCATGCTTTACACTAAGCTAAGCTAACCGACTGCTAGCTCCAGCTACATATTTTCTGCACAAACATGAGTTTTATTGATCTTCTCATCTAACTCTCAGCCAGAAAGTGAAGAATACGGTGGCCCTCAAGTGCAAATCACAACAACAGCTGACAAAACACACAACAAACCAGGAACCACAACCACAAAGCAGAAAACACAACATCTTCTACTGGAAATGTTCGGGGAGGTAGGTAGACGAGCTCTGTCGCTGATTGGATGGTTCATACTAAGCCCTGCTAAGTCGCTAACAAAGTTAGCTTCTTGAGAAAACTATACAAAGGTAAACTTTATAACTAAGCGTTAAAGTAATGTTGCTGTAGCTAAAGTTTCTGTGTCCCGGTGAGTCATGACCGAGAAGCAGCTAAATGGAATTCAGCCATCACTCATTTTTACTTGTTCTTTTAATACTGTCACAGAGGCCAATAGTTAAACTTACATTCATGTAACTACAATTTTCTTCGATTATTTACATTTAAATATTTAAATAAAGAGGAAACAGAGGTTTTTTTTAAAATTCTAATCAATATTTTTACAATAAAAATGCAAAGAATGACAGCAGATCCCTCACAGTGATGAACCTCAGCTGTTTTAATGTCCTTTAGCTAACTGCTGTGGTTTTCAGACGCTCTCACTAACCCTGTTTCTTTCAGCAGAAGGAAGCTCAGTAAAACAAAAAAAAAGACCCACTAAATTCTACCTGTTAGCAGCAAACAGCAGTCGGACAAAGGTTAGCTGCTAGTTAGCAACTAGCAACGTTAGAAACCAGCTGATAAACACAGGAGAGAAAGACACAGGCTCTCTGTCTGCCGCATGTATACATAAGAAACTGTTTGCTAACATATGTTAATGATAACAACTTTACAAGATCATATGTCAGTGTATGTCATATGTCATGTTTACAGCTTCTTGTGGAACCTCCAGGTGAAAATAAAAGTCTAAATAAAATAAAATAAAAACTTTAAAATTAGTTTAACAAACCTAAAATACAAACACACTGCGTTTCAAAAGTAAAATAAACTGTGGAGCCAAATCTCTGCTTTTTAAACTGGTAAAACAGATGAGGATATTTAGATTCTCCTTTAATTAAAGTTGACATTTGTTAAAGAGGAACTGTAGTAAGTCAAATATTTGTGAAAAAAAGCAGTGGTACCAAATACTACACCGGCCCTCCTGGTATTATAAACAGATCCCAGTGTTTTCTTCCTCAGATTACAGACTTTTCCCACACACCCTCAAACTCAGGCAGCGTTCCTTATTATGGAAAACAAAATACCTCATGGTCTCTCTATTTCAGTGACACTGGCTCCCTGCCTGGAAAACTGAGAATAATTTGTTCAATTCCCCTGGAAAATGCCTTGAAATAAATAGCCAGCCTGTTTTGTTTTTTTTCTTTTCTCTCAGGTCAGTTGGAGAATAACAATGTAGTAAAGTCCGTCGTTTGCTCTTCACCTGGATTTTAACAGCAACAACTCTGCTTGTTCCTACTTCATAGACTTTTAAGGAAGTTCAAACACAGGGCTTTATCTGACCTCTAGTGAAAATATGTTTTATTTTAAATAAGTTGCTAAACAACAGGCGACACACAAGCGAAGCAGGATGCTCACTTTGAAAAACCGACTTCGGGAAAGGTAGAAAAGATGAATAAAAAAACAAATCAAAGGATCCTATAACATGTTAAATGAGTTTAGATAGATACTTTATTTATCCCCTAGGAGAAATTCATTATACATAAATATAACGTGAGTATTATGTTAATTAAAAAAATCCTTCTCTTGCTATAACAACCTGACGTAGGAAATTTTCCCACTGACGTCAGAGAAACAATTATTTTTAGCAATGTGGATTATGAGCAGTTTTCAGGATTGAGCAACAACTGAAAACTGAGTCTTTCACACAGATTTTCAGACTGAGTAATAGATCCATCAACACACACACTGACTGTCCTGAAAAAGGTGAGTCATCCGATGCAACTGTCACCCACTCACTGTCTGTGTGGAGGAGGACGGACCTGCAGCCTCAGTCCAGAGTTTCAACAGACCGGATTATTGGACAGGACTCACGCTCAGCTGTCCACTCAGAGGTCCGATGACTCACCGCCTCCTGACTTGTGACAGGGTGTGTGTGTGTGTGTGTGTGTGTGTGTCTGTGTGTGTGTGTGTTGTAGGTACGTGTGGAAAAGAGTTTTTGCTTCGTCTCTTGTGTGTAAGCTGAACTTGACCTCTCGTAACCCCTGTGGAAAAATGTGGATCTGGGAGGACGGGAGTCTGCAGGGGTCAAGGTCTGTCAGAACAGCTGTTCAATGTCCAGCTGAAAAGACAGAGTCCTGAACCTGAACCTGAGAGGCCTCATTTTTACATAGTTTTATACAGGACAAGAGCTCTGACCACAAAACCACAATGTTTCAGTTCATGTTCAGTTACTGGTGAGACAATAAAATCCAGGAAGTCCAGTTGGAGTAAGAGAATATGTATTTTAAGTTTTACCTCAAAACACTGACACACAGCTGTACAACTCTGGATAGTTATTACTGCAGCAACTAGCTGTTTGACGCTAACCGTAGGTTCCCTTGTTGTTAAAGGTCCGGTGAATGATTGTCTCTGCCACTAGATGTCGCACTAGAGCACCAGCACCTCAGACCAAAACTAACGCTTCGTCGGCCACAGTATCTCCACCCCTCCCTTCATGAAACACAACTGAATAAAGTTACTGTGTGAACGAGAGCCAACAAAAACAATCCACCAACAACCATTAGCCCACGTTAGCATTGCTGTGATATGCTCCACAGTAATGCTGACAGTTAGCCAGCTAGCAATAGCAGCATTTGCCGAACACATTCATCAACAAGTTAGCTAACGTTATCATGTTTACTGTAACCGCCACTGATGAAAACAGACATTTGACATTATGAACCATCGAGTTACTGACAAATGGAGGAAAAGAAGAACCAGTTCTGAGTCCAGTTGGAGCCTTTAGCAGCTCGTAAGGTTCTCCTCTCTGTAGAACCAGACCAGAATTGGCTCCACGGTCGGACTGGGACAGAAATTCAGTCTTGGACCGATCCACTGGGACCAGCCACAAGACTGACACTGACAGAGCCGATAAAGACACTGATGGAGCTGGTAAAAAACTTCATGGACAGCTTTGACAGTCCACGGGCCGACCAGGATTTTATACTATACTTTGCTACCAAAACACAGACCGGAGAAACTCCATTACTACTACTACATCTTCACATAGAAAATAGTTGCTGCTGAATTATTGTTTAAAATCAAAATTTGTTTATACATGCTTGAATCTTCTATGAAGTTAAATCTGACGACATGGAGAGAGGATTGAAGCCTAATCTTAAACTAAGTTGCAGAACCAACATTATCTTCATCTGCACTGTTTCTGCTGCATCACCACAGTGACGTGTTACTGTAGTTCAGCCTCTACACTCTGGACTCTTGTAAATGGACCAACTCAAACAGTTCTGGTTATGTTCATAACTTTGATTTTAATTAGGATTAGGCTTTCTACAAACATTAGAAAATTGTCTCCAACGATGACATCATCCTGCGGCACCTGTGAGGGCTATTCCTGTCGTTTCCATTAACAAAGACCCACCGCATGGCAAATGCATGGCGTGGTTAATAACTTAATCCCTGCCAACCTTCCTGCCTCACCTCATGCCTCCTGCTCCACCTCTGTCTTCCCAGTGTAAGTGTTTGTGCCGTTAAATGCCAGATCATGATTTCATAGTATCTAAGCAGTTAGATCTATTTATGCTCACTGAGACGTGGTTACGTCCAGGTAAGTGAAGCATGTCCTCCTGGTTTTAATTATTTTCGTGGAGGTGGACTGGCTGTTTCACAGAGAACTTTTAAATGTTCCCTTGTTCTCACTTGGAAACTTCTCCACATTTGAATCACTTTGTTTTGTCATAAATGGCAAAGACCCATTACTTTGTGTTTTAAGCTACAGACTTCCAAAATCTAACTGTGGTTTTACTCAGGAATTCTCTGATCTTTCTGCTTTTATTTTGACTCAAGTTGATTTCAACACTCATATTTTCTGCCCCTCTGGTTCCTCTTTCAGTTCAAGGCCCCACACACACCCTGGGTATTGTTCAGTCCTCCGGTTTTATTTTTGATAGTGTTGATCACTGCAAGGCTCATGTGTGTCTGATCAAATAGTCCCTCCTTCCTCCTCCTGCTCCGACAGTGGTTACTTATATTTCTTCACGTCCTCAAAAAAAACTCTGCTGATAGATTTCATAAGGCCTTGCTCAACAACTTGAAGCCACTTTAAGTACATGACACAAAGCCAAATTAAAGCCTCATCGAGTCCTTCAGATTTTATGCCTGCCAGATTTTTTCTAAGAGATTTTTAACAATGTCGGTCCCACTGTTCTAATGATTGTAAACAGCTGTGTAAATGGCTGTGTTCCCTCCTGCCTTAAGCCAGCACTACTGCACCTACTTCTTAAGAAACTAAGCCATCACCCTGCTGATTTAAAAAGAAAAATCCGAATTACCATTTTTTTGGGAATTTTGGAGAAGACTGTTTACTTAGAATTGATTCCTTTTATGAATACTAATGATATTTTTGACATTTCATTTCAATTTCAACTTTCTGCTGATGCTGCTGATTCTAACTCTCTGGATTTGACACCTTGGATCACTCTATCTGGATTAAATATGGCTTCCGTGGCCCCTCTGATTTGTGGCGTGCCTCAAGGCTCCATCCTTGGCCCCTTATTGTTCTGTACATACATGCTGCCGAGGCGACGTATCATAAATAAACATGAAATACAGTGCCATTGTTATACAGATGCCTCTGAAATTTATGTTCCATTGAAAACCAGTGTAGTGTATAGTATATTCCTGTGCAGTGCGACGTAGCAGAAGACAATCAAGACCAGACACTCAGTTTATATATCTGTTTAGTGATTGTTTTTAATGTATTAATTGACTAAAGATGGATCCTATTTAGTTGATTGATTTAGTCGATTTATTTCCAGGAAATGTTTTTGTTTTCTAGTTTTGTTTATACTCGCTCAGTTAAGTAACGGCCATTCCACCACAAAACCTTTACAGTCCAGTGATGACACACAAGTCAGAATAGACAGCAAGCCACAGATTTATGACTCTATGATCACTCACTATGACTATGACTAAATATAAAATGGTTGAAAATCTCTTTCATCATGCTTAGGTCTTAGTTTTAGATGTTAATTCCTCCCAGAAAAGCTAATCTGTGTCCTCACTTCTCTCTGGTTACTCCTTCCTGGAAACATAACAGCACCATGCTTGTGTATACTGTATACATGGTGAGCGTCTTGAAGAGAAACCAAACAAACTCCAGCTGTATACATGCAGATCTGTAAACAGCCACCAGCAAACACACGGCCACAAACACAAAGCCTTCTTCATGATGATGCAGACAGAGAGCCTGGAGTTTCTGCTGAAACAGTAACAAAGTACATCCATCGCCCACCTCACAGTGTCAGAGGACCATGGGAACAGAGGTGTGACAGACGAGGGAAGTGTCTGTTTCCTATTATTCACTCATAAATACCTCCACCTTCTCTTTCTAGGGCAACACTGTCATTTCTGCCCACTGTGGGTTACCAGGAAGTTCATGCACAACTGCTGACAGGACTGTCTGAGCGAAAACACACACAGCTGCCCAATAATCACTTTATATGTGCTGGCCATGTCTTATTTTTTACTTAACTTTTATATCCAAATACGTTTACGTTTGGATGTGAAAATTTGAATCTTAGGTTTAAATGCATAATATATCATATAATGTAGTAAAATGTATTTGTCTTTTTATTTGTGTACTTTATATTTGTAGTAGTGTATCATGATTTGTAATGTTTAACGGTTTTATGTTACCTGCCCAGGGGCTAAGGATCTAAATTAGCATTTTTGCTACGATCCAACTTTACATTGTGTATTTTATACTGATGTTCATTAACAGGCATTGACCCTATCAGACAATCAAACAAATAAATAAATTAAAATGTTGAGTTATTTATAACTTGCTGGATTGTGGCATAATCACTACATTTGACTTGTGAGTGGTCGTAAACGCTGGATGCTACAGTGACTCGTTATCGGAAAGTGCCGCACTGGAGCTAACTGGTTAGCATGCTAACTTCAGTAGAAGAAAAGACGTGATGGAAATAGAAGACAAGAGGGTTTCTTTCCACCTCTGGAGACAGCTCTTGGTGAGTAAAGGGACAGAGTTTGATGCTAGCTTCTACACTTGTAAGTAAACAGCTGTTGAAGCTAATGTTGGGTATGTAGCAATAGCAAAACTTAGCTAAGGGCTAAATACATCTGAAACCTTGTCAGTACAGAGAGAGAGAGCTAGCATTAGCACAACCACGAACACAGTGCCAGCCACTGCCAGCTACAAGCTAACAAACAACATAAACAAATAAAAGATGCTAACTGTGCTAACAGTTCTGATGCGTCTGCTAGTCTCTGGTTCTGGTCTCAACAGACTCCTCATCTGAGTCTGGGTCCGAGGATCTGAGGATCAAAAATGTGGCTGAGTCTCTCTGATGTTTCCTCCTCTAACCATCTTGATACTCTCTGCTCTTTCACCTGTCCACCTGGAGCCAGCAGGTGGCTGGCGGGGCTTAAGGCCAGGTTTATCAATCAGGAAGTAAGAGGAGATGAGCTTTTTATGTCAGAAAACAATGTTAAACTAAATATTAGTCACAGCAGAGGATTTTAAAAACATGTCTGGAGGAACTTTAAGTCGTTCAGCTTATAAAACCTTTAGTTTTGAGGTGTATTTTATTGACTCTTGTTGCTGTGAAAGCTTTTTTGGATGATTTTACACTTCTCCAGGGAGAAAACATTATCAACACAAAGAACAACAACATCTCTCCGGTGACCCACACAAAACAAGGCCATGCTTACAAACAGACTCCCACACACACACTCTTGAGCCACATCTCATCACCACGGTTACCGACGGGCCTCGGTGGAGACTGTAACACTGACCCAAGAGTTGTGAATGTGGGCCGAGAGCTCCCGACCCTCTGGGATCACCCAGCGGGCGTTTAGTCTTCATGTGAGAAATACAGCCGGGGAGAAATTTCGCACATGCACGCCTGGCTGCAAACTGCCAGACCCAGAGACAGGAATGTGTTCAGATACGGCAGGACGGAGCTGGAGTGAATGGAGGAGGAGGAGGAGGAGGAGAGAAAGAATGAAACAGTCCTTGGAGGGAGAGGCAGGGAGGGGAAGGGGGGAGAGAGAGAGAGAGAGAGAGAGAGAGAGAGAGAGAGAGAGAGAGCGGCGGGGGCTGTGGACCGTATCTTTATTTGGGAGACATTGTTTTGGTTTGGGCAGATGTGGGAGCCTGAAGTGAAGCCACATTCCCACATGGAGAGACACTTCAGACGCTCAGGGAGGAGGAGGAGGAAGGGGGAGGAGGAGGAAGGGGGAGGAGGAGGAAGGGGGAGGCACATGTGTGTTTAAGCTTGTACTCAGTCACACATAGATGTTGTTCATACACAAACTGTCATTATTGTGCAGAGTGGAGTGGTCCACGCAGCCAACAGAGCATGTTTTGTTGCGTCTCCTCCAGTTTATGTGAATTTCTCGTCTCAGTGTTTCTGCAGATGAAACTCACTCGGGCGCTGCGTATGGCGGCGCGTGCTCTCCGCCGCGCAGATCGTATCTGCACAGGCCCCGCTTATGTTCCTCGGGATCTGAAATGGCAGCGGTGTCATTCCACTGTCCTGCTTTCCACTCGAGGACTGAACTCGCTGAGCTCTCCACGGTCTCTGATAAAAACCTGACTTCACTCAGCTGCTGAAGCAGGATCCTGCACAACCACGTGAGTCAGTCTCAAACATGTCCGCCTGGTTTAAACAGATGCAGCCTCAGTCTTGAACATGCATGCCAGTGGTTCAGACTGTGTATATACTGTTGGGAAATATCAACTGTGGTTTGACTGATCTGGGTTTTCACCACCTGATCTGGATTTCCCCCTCCAAAACTCCCATGTGCCCCCCATTTTTCACAAAGCACCAAACCTATTATCAGTTATGAGTCATGTGTTTTAATGTATATGTAATATTCAGATTAATGTTCACTGTGGATGTCCACACTCACACAGGAGGGAGCAGGTTTTTGCAGATGATGTAGCGCTGCTGGTTTCACTGACATGTGAACTCCTGGACCAGTTTACAGCTGAGTGTGAAGCAGCTGGACTGAGACTCAGCACCATCAAGTGTGAGTGTAACATCACACTGGAGAGAGTCCAGTGTTGCCCCTCTCCATGATGGGAGGCTCATTGCCCCCGCCTTTCAGGAACAGGAAGCCATTTTTCATTTAGATGCAGTCGCACGACGTTTACTACGAACTGGTTTGTTTCCAGCAGCCTAAAGCTCCTCCCACTCGGAGGTGTGGCACCGGTCAGGCAGGAAAACTGTGGAAACTTCAGGTTTGGAACGAGTCGCTGCCGAAGAAAAGTTTTGCTAGCTCAACTTCTGCTGCGATGCGACGTCTGAAAGGACCGAAGTGTCACACTCACAGCGGCACCTTCAGTGTTTATGTTCATTTATATTCATTACATTTTTATTTTTATGATAGTCTTTTTCTTCTTCTTTTACTTATGTGTATATATGTGTGCATATAATTTTATAGCCTTTTTTCCTATTTCTTTATCAATTTATTCTATTAATATTGTTATTGACATTTTTTTTCTTTCATAATTTCATTCCATTGAATGATTGTGATTGTGCTTCGGCAACACATTGAAAATGTCATGTCAGTAAAGTCTGTTGAATTGAATAGAAATTGAACTGGCAAGTATCTGTTATATGTGAAACTATGGCAGGGAATATTATATTTAATAATAATTCAGTACTACAATAATGATCATAATAAGTTGATCGTCATAATGAACAATCAAAGAGTTCCCGCTGTGGTGACCTCACAGAGTTTGTTAAACCCCGTCTGTCAGTATCACAGATCGCCATGGAGCGTGTTGTTGTCCAATAAACCTTTAAGCTCGTGAATCCGTCACTTAATCTAAACTTCCTGGATCATATTTCACCGTCTCACTGGTAAAGCAACAGGAAGCATCACAGCTGCCTCTGCGTGGGTATTTCATGGACCTCTCGACTGGGAGGAGGATCCTGGGGTAGACCCAGAAAACACTGGAGGGAAAATCTAACCCATCTGGCCTGAGGGACGCCGGATGATGCTCCAGGAAAAAGCTCGAGGATGTGGTTCTGGGACACTTCGCTTAACCTGCTACCACTGAGACCTGGACCCAAATAAGAAGCGAAAAACTGGACGGACTGACAGACACGTGTTCTCCGAATGAAGCTGAACATCTAAAGTCAGAAACACAGTAAATGTTGAACCCGCTGTAACACATGACTTCTGGCCTCCGTGACGATCAGCCCAGATCCAGTGAACAGGTAAATACTCAGCGTTGAGTTTTCCCTACGAGCTGAGATTTACACAGAGAAGTCATTCACAACATTTTGGCCAAAGTCCATCGGCATGTTGGGAAAAACTAGGAAAATGAGGCCCGGGTTGAAAATAACTGTAATTATTCTTTAATGTTTCTCAAGCTATAACTGAAAATAGCCCGGAGTGGACTGGGAGCAGAGAGACTGGGGATTGAAATAGTTCCCTCTGCCACCGTAACCTGAGTTTGGAAGCTCATTTTCCCGATGATATTAAACATACTGACGTAAGAAGTCCCACAGCAGACTGGACTTTTCCTTCACCCACCGCTCTGCCGGGACTCTCCAGCATCGCCCTCCGCCTGACGGCTGAGGTGTGAAACCCTCAAATCTTTTCTTCAGTGTCAAAACAAACAGATTGCGGTGAACGAGGCGCTTCACAGTCATTCAGCGCCACACTCACTACGCTCCGTGACGTCAGCTCAGGAGGGAGGTGTCGGTGTTTCGGCGTGCAGGGGAGGGGGAAACACCTGGAGGCTACAACCCCACCGTGACTGTGCCAGGCTAAACCACCACCCGACCCCCCACACACACACACACACACACACACCCTCGGGTGTACAGTTTCATAATAAACACAGCTGACACATCACCGGCAGAAGCTTTAGTGGCTCTCCATGATCCACTGCTCGTTGGAAACCGCTCACAGAAGCTCCACAGGGACATAACGACAACAATTCATGATGCTACAATAATAATCTGAGTATTAGAATTAACATTACCTCATCTCATAATTACTGGCCTCTTCATGCTGAAGGAAAAATCACACTTGACTGTACAGAGTGGGGGCGGGGGGGGGCCTCTGTTAACATTTCAGATCATGTACTGGATCCTGAAGTGTTTGGTGTATTAAGTAAAATACAGAATACATCACAGTTGGAAATGTTCAGAATCAGAATCAGGTTTTCACATATGAGGAACTTGTTCTGTTGTTTTGGTTCATAAGAATAAACGTAGTGAGAAAATATATGTGTAAAGAAAGATAAAGCAAAAGCAAGTGCTGCAGGTCGAGCAGCTTAAATATAAATAGATTTTTTTTTTTTTTAAATATTTACAATAAAAATGTGAATAAATTATTAAAAATATAAGAAATAATACAAACATCTACAAATTGCAATTTACCACGATACAAGACTGAGAAAACCAATATTCATTAACTATAATTGAAGCATAAAAACACAATAATCATAAATAAATAAATGTACTAATAGTAAATCTGAATATTGAGATAAGTAAAACATTTGATTTACTGACTCAACATGAGACATGAAATGACTGATTTAATAAGTTTCACTGTATTTCATAATTAGATCTTATTTATAGGTTGATTTAATTATTCAAATTTATCTACAATTTATCACATAATTCTGACTCATGTCACATCGATGTATTTTGTTCATCCCATCATCTTAATTTACTATTTTTTATTTGTATTTTTCAACTTTCTTGTTTTTTGCCTCAACACCCTCCAGACCTTCGTGTCTCTCCACCAGCTGATTCAGTGTCTCTGCTCAGTTTGAATGTAATCACTGTACGAAGCCGGGGGCTTTGAGAAAACCTGCCACTGTAAATCCAGTGAAAAGTAGCAGCCAGATGGCATCACGGAGTCTCCAACTTTACCGCTGCACCCGAACGTCACACAGTGCACGGTAGCTTCAGGTTCCTGCTTGTTTCTGTTGCTGCTGCTTAAAACACATAAACTGTAGAAACATTCGTTCATTGGCCAAAACTCTAATGAGGATCCATCAAAGTTGGAGATAAAAACAAATTAATAAGGTGAAGAAACACCGACTGTGGTGCTGCTGAATCGCATGTAGGCAACAACACAGAGCCAGATGTGGTCACAAAGACCGTCACAGCACTGAAACATCTGTCTGGAAACAGCGATGACGGCTCTGAACACCACAGGGCGGCTGACACCTTATATTTTAAAGCAGGTTTAGCGAACGAACGAACAAACGAACGAACGAGAAAACATCTCCCCCTCCAGTCAGTTTGGACAGTGACTTCCCATCATGCTCTGGGTGACATGCTGCTGTGAGTCACTCTGGTTGGTTTCCCTCCATCAGGTGAACAGTGGCACGAATGAGCCACACACTGATCTGACTCAGTGTCACCGTGAATCACGATGATCTGGAACTGCTGCTTCACACAGCAGAGATTTTACATTATATATAACACTGTAACTCTAAAGCAGCACCAGGTGTGTGTGTGTGTGTGTGTGTGTGTGTGTGTGTGTGTGTGTGTGTGTGTGTGTCCAGTCTGACTGATGCACCAGGCAGCGACAGGTCCTGAGTGACTCACTGAGCTCAGAAGAATGAAGCCGTTTGTAGAACAAAGACACAACAGACCGAAGCTGCAGCGTCTCTGTGGCTCATCCACAGATCCTGGTCTGAGTGACTAACGAACATCAGAGAGAGAGAGAGAGAGAGACAGAGAGAGAGAGAGAGAGAGGGAGAGAGAGAGAGAGAGAGAGAGAGAGAGAGAGAGAGAAACCCGAGTCACTGAGCGATGTTTCCTGACAGAGTCAATTTACTATTTAGCAGAATGAGGAAACACAGAATTGTCCTTTTGTTTCACCTTCAGTCATTTCACCGCCTCGTCCCGTAGCTCCAGTTTCACTATGTGTGACCCAAGATTAGCTGCTGTGATACTGATACCGACCCGGAAGCCCGAAAAAGCAAAACATGATCAACTGAGAGAGGGTTATCAATGTCAGTATTGATACCTGTATCGACGTGTATTTTTTGGCATCGTTTTTCTGTAACACTCAAATTCAATTTCTTAGTCACATTAGTTTAAAATACGGTATATTTCTAATTGATGTACTGTTCTACACGCTCTGTCCTCTCTATTGTTAAAGGCGTCTTTGATAATAAAGTTTGTTGTTCAGCTTCATCACTAATTTAAAAGAATATATCTGAACCAGCTGTTATTGTGCCGTGTGTTTTCTGTTGTGCATTATTGTACAAGGTCGACTCTTTCTGAACAGAGGAGCAGCTGTTCACCTGGTGGAGCAGGTAAATCTGAACGGTTCAACTCCGACCCCCAAACAAAACAAATCAATGACAGACCGCAGTCCTTTCACTACTCCACTACACACACCAGCGTCAGAAGCAGGAGAAGGTGACGGCAGAGGTGAGAATCAGCGTCTGAACCCACGAGCGCTCGCTGCAGCTGCAGACCGCAGAGATGAAACGCTCCAAATTAGCACGTTGCTGTTGCTATCTTAAGGGGCTGAGCCGTTATCTGGCTCCGCAACAGCGTTTTATTAAAAGTCCGAGCACCCAGCTGAGGATCAGTGTGACTTTTCGGTTTTGTTGTCATGGAGATTAGAGACCAACCAACACTGGATAAAAAAAATAAAACATCTGATAATGAGAGAACTGAGAAAGCAGTCACAAAAATAAACCTGTTGTTGCCCGTAGTTTTTTTTGTATCTGCTACGTCCTCAGATTCAGAGATATGTTTGTCACACTGGACTTCCTGGATTGTGTGTTTCATGTCTCACTGGGACCTGAACCGACCCAGCCCCCCCCCCCCGCACTGTTCTGACACAGCCCGCCTAAACCCAAGAGGTATAGGCAGCAGATCCTCTCATTTGACTCCCACAACACAATTTGGTATTTTGTCTTAAAATCAATTATGAAAATATTTTTCAAACTTGTCATAATTCACACTATCAGATCCTGATGATCAGAACTGTTTGAACTACTGATCGGATCAGAGACGCAGACTCTGATTGAGACGACGAGATCCAGACTGATCAATTGATCAACTGATACTTTACTGAACCTGGTCCCACCCTGCCGCCTCACCCATCACCCACATGCCTGAGAGAAGATAAGACAAGTTGCACTTCAGGTTCGCGTCCTCACGTCCCTGCATGGTTCTGGCGACCGTCTCTAAACCAGAACCAGGACACATCACTCTGGTGTCACTGCGTCTTCTCACATTCAGAGGAGACGTGATAGAAATGGCAGCCCTGGTGCCACAGCTCAGAGCGCTGGCTTCCTGCCCCCCCCCCCCCCGCATGGTTATAACAAACTGTCAGGACCTCCAGGTGGTGTCACCAGCTCAACCACAAAACTCTGTCCTCTGCGATGTTGTGATCACAGAGACAAACAAGCTGAGGTGGGAGACGCTTTCTGACTCGCAGCAGCAGCAGCATTTCTAAAGTCTCTTGGGTGTTAAGAGGAGGGGGTGCTGGGTGGGGACGGGAGGGGCTGACCATAGAGAGAGAGAGAGAGAGAGAGAGAGAGAGAGAGAGAGTGCATTCAGGCGCACTGAGAGCAGACCTGAGTATTTCAGAGGAATGTGTGTGGAATGAGGAAATGATGTGATCAGTGAGGCAGGAGCAGCTGGAGAGGTTAGAGTTAATCTGATCAACTCAGCACGGGGAAACTATTTATGAGAGCATCACTCAATGCTGTCTTTATCTTCAAGAGAGTGTGTGTGTGTGTGTGTGTGTGTGTGTGTGTGTGTGTGTGGTCTGAACTCTCCACCCTTGTCACTTAGTGTGTGTGTAAGACAGAAAAATCCACTTCTAGTTTTTTCCATCAGAAACTCAGGAGCCATAAATAAAAAAAATAAATAAATAAATAAAAATCTACATCCAATTAAGATCTAATTAAGTCATTGTGTTTGATTACATGTGTGGAGAGTCTTACCTCCAGCACCTGGACGTAACTGGACGGGAACCATCCTCTGTCTCCGTCCTTCTCTCCCTCCCACCAGCCTCCGGGCAGAGCCTGCACCACCTTGATAATCTCCCCGGCCTCGAAGTTCAGTCCCTGCTGGTGCTGCTCCCCGCTGAACGGGTACAAACTTTTACAGTACGATCCAGACATGACGATGACGATGATGATGATGATGGTGGTGGTGGTGGTGGTGGTGATGATGAAGATTATCCTCGGACACCCCTCCTCCCTCCTCTACAGAAAGAAAAAACTACACACTTTGTGGAGCGAGTGTGAAAGTCTGTGTTTTTGGTCCCGGGTCCGGAGCTCGTGCGGCGGCTCCCGGCTCGTGGCGGAGCGGAGTGAAAGTTGTGTGAAGTCGGTGAACAGGTTCTCCTCCTCCCGCTGTCGAGCACGCCCCCTCTCCGCTCTGCTCCTCCGGCGCTGCCTGCACCGTCTGGGGCCACTTCAGAACCGGCGTGAAGCTACACGGAGCAGGACCGGAGGGGCCGGAAGTCACAGGGGTGTGCCTTCAAAATAAAACCCTAAAACGTGTCACACGTAAGTAAACATTAGAAAACTTCTTTTAAGCAGTCTCCATGACAACTGAACAAACTCCAAATGCTAAGACCGTGAGATGCGATTAAAAGTAATTATTATTATAATTATTATTATTAGTAGTAGTAGTTATTATTTATTGTTATTGATTATTTATTATTTTTTAAGCTGTTTTCAAAAATCAAGAATTAACTTTAACACTTGCAATAACACATCAACACCACTAATGTAAACAGGATATTATTTAGTAGCAGTTCAATAAATATTATTAGTGGTCTATTTTTACTTCCACCACTGATTGTAAACTTACAGTTAATGTTGTAGTTTGTTGATTTCTTTCATAGTTAAAGTATATAGCACCACTCCTGGAGTATGGGTTGTACTATAAGTAAATAAACTTGCCTTGGTACATACTGATCATTGAACTGACAGCTAACATTAAATAACCTTTAAAATATTTAATATATTTATTTTCACTCAGCATTTGGTTCTAGGCAGAGTCGCTAAGCTTTACTTTGAAATATTTAGCCGGAAGTCTTGTGGAACACTGGACACTGGTATTTCATAAACTCATAGCACCATGTTTTTTAACGATATGAAACTTGTTTGTGTTGCTGAGTAGAAACTGAGAAGATGGATTAATAACATTTTGCTTTTGGCTGCATTTTAATGTCAGTTTTTGCTTTTCAGTTTAATTATGTAAAGTTTGTTTATATTTCTATTTTAAATATTTCAAAGTGAATGAGTTCTTGTGTCATTTTGAAAGACAATGACTGTGACTCAAAACCATCACTGACCCTTTCCTGGAGCCTCTACAGTTCACCTTCAGTTCACCTACAGGGGCCAACAGGTCTGTAGGTCTCCACTTCATCCTCCTGCACCTGGACTCCTCAGGAACCTGTGGGCCAGGATCCTGCTGCAGGACCAGCTCTCCCAGCTGAGTGTACCTGACTCCGCCCGCTTACTTCCTGTCTGACAGGAAGCAGCAGGTGAAACTGGGGGAAACATGTCTCTGACTCCTGGACCATCAGCCCCAGATCAGCCCAAGACTACATCCTTTCTTCTCCCAGGTAACCTCAGGTTCTGTCTTCTTCCTTCACCCAAACTGTGACAACTCCCTCTTTCTACCAGGTACTTTGTTACCTCTTCTTCATTAGAGAAAAACAAACTTTACTTCCTTTCACTGAGGTCGTGTCTGTGACAGTTTGAATTCTTCCCAGCGGCTAAATGAACTAAAACAAAGCTGGTCTGTGAGGCTCCACACCCAGATCTTGTTTATACCATTATTTAAAAGTCCTGCTGCAGTAACAGCCAGCCCTGCCTCTCACTGAGTGGGAGTTCTGAATGGTTTGTTCAAATGATGCATTTTCATCAAATCATCACTAACAGCAACATCCACCCTGAGTCCAAGCTGTTCTTGTTTTCCATAACTCCCTCGCTTTATTAAAATGTGCACATTTCTTTCTTATCAAATCTGAACGAGTGTTTCCTGTTCTTCTTCAGGAGTTTGACCTTCGCCGACTTCATTCGACACATGAGGCCGTCGACTCTCTCAGCGAGGGAGTAACAACGCTACCAGGCAGAGGTCAGTCTGGTCACTGCGACGCCTCCATGTAAACGTGCACGAACGTGTGCGGCGCTGCTCCTCGGAGTCAGCTGAACGATTGTGTCTTGCAGAAGAAGCTCATGAGGCAGAAGCATCAAGTTCCCATTTATTTATCCGCGGGAGGCACGAAGGCCGGGAGAAGCTTCCTGGAGGACTGAGTTCACAGTGACGCATCAGACCAGAGCTCTGATTGTTAACGCACAGCCCCAACACAATAACACAATAACACAATGTGTCTGATATTCAAAGGTTTCAGGAAACAGCAAAGTGGGCAGAGCCGAGAAAACGCCTCATGGCTGAACTGGTAAATAAACACAACACTGACTGTAGAGAAACTGTATGTGGATGTACATTTAAAGTGAGACGATGTAACTTGTTCTGAACAGTGTACAGAGCACAGCAGGAGGGAGTTTGCTAACATTAGCCACAATAAGCTAATGGCCACACTAGAACAAGTAAATATGTGGCGGCAAAAGTCCAGAGTTTACTGAATTACGCAAGAGCGAATTTAAAGGAGCTGTTTTTAAGTTTTGCTACTGCTACGTAGCTAACGTTAGCATTAGCAGCTGTTTACTGATCAATCTTGCCAAGAGTTTCAGGCCTTGCATTTCTGTCTGTGTCATTTCATATTATAAAAATTTATATAAAAACTTTTAAATTTCGAAAGCTTCAAATATATAATTTAATTGTCTATATATACAGGTTCTGTCTGTTTCTACTTAACTATAACACTTAAGGTTTTATTTCTTCTTAGCTGAGGGAGTTACTTAAGGGTGTTTTTACAGAATCTCTTAAAATGTTAATTTTCTTCATTTAATGCCATAAACTCCATCATGTTGCAGTTAAGTCAGTGGTACCTTTAGTTATTTCCTTAGTTTGGTCGCTAAGGTCTTTTGTGCAACTGTTTAACTGACTTTAAGTGATTCCTTAAGTATAAGACTAATATAAGGAGTCCGTCACTACATCCTCATTGTGTTGAATCACCCTGAGAGTCGGCCATAGTGACGTCTTCTAGCTGATCCAGTTAAGTTGTAAATGGATTTTAGGTACACGGCGCTCTGCAGCGCTTTTCCTGAAGGTCATAGGTCAAACGTTCCATCAGAGGGGTCCTTCTGGTCAACATGAAGAAGCAATGTCGAAGATCTCCGTTTCATTATCTTTGGCGACACCTATGGCGAAACATGGTAACTGCTGGTTTGTTTATGATGTTTATGATACGTTATGTTACCCAGTTAAACTTAAAGACACTTATTTAAATGACAATCGTCCAGGTTTCCACTCTAAGGGCTGAAAAGACAGCGGACATGGAATGGAATACACCTGATTTATAAAGCATATAAAGAACTTTTAGCTATTTAGAAATATATACAACAGAAATATTAAATATAAAGAGTACAGATTAACACTTTTTTACACCCCAAACTAATCACTAAGTCTTCTAATGACTTATTAGAAAGCTAACCTTGTCACTAAATGAATATTAAGTCTTTGCAGGAGACGTCCTCTGACATTCATAGTAAATAACAGACCTGTAGAATAAAGCGTTCCCACAATGAAGACTCTACAAGAGTCCACATCTGCTGGATGTATAAACTATATCAACTGTATAAGGTGCACGTGACCAGAAAAGACTTATCAGCATAATACAATTAAAGCTTACAGCTCGTTGCACTGCGCCACAAAATGCTGCTTTACGTCTAATTACTAATCAATAACTCAAACGTGGACGTGGAAGAACTGGGTAATCAAAAGGAGCCTCATCCATTTATTTGTCCCTCGTCATGAAAAAACCTGAACCCAAACTGCTCAACCGCAGCCGGGTCGTCACCGTGGCAACTGTAGTTGTAAAACTGCGGCTGTCTTTTTCTGACTGGAAGCAGAGAGGAAAATACTTGGTCGAATTGAGTCAGACTGGTTTCTCGTTGTTTTTGCCTCAGCCATAACAAGGTCTCATCTCCTGTTGAAGGGCGCCCTCTAGTGGCCGATGATGCAGTGTTACACACGGTACCGAAACACAGGGGGAACTAAAGCACTGTGACAAACATCCTGCATGAATCCAACTGACATTTTATAGTTTTACTTGTAAGAACCACTGGATTATGGAAGAGATGAAGGAAATGTGAAAGGCCGCATGAACGAGCTCTAAAGCCCAAATTAAATCTGAAATCCACAATAAATCAACCTGATCAGTTTAACATCCTTTATCCTTTATAGGTGGAGTCGACTGCTGCAAGTGTTGCTCACATACATCATCCATGGTCATAATGGTGAACCCACACACCTGGCCTTCAACAGCTGTGTCCTTTATCCTGTCAAACTGAGGCGCTGCTGTGGCACATATCGTCATCTTTCACTGACACAGCGTTGGAGGAACAGGAAGAAGACTGGGGCTTGAATATAAAATTTAATCATCCATCTCATCTGCACAGATCATCTGAGAGACCTTCCTCTTTGTGAATCTGCAGTCATCTCCAATAGAGAAAATCCTCAGCTCGACACTGGTTCCTGGAAACCTCTACTCAAGGTCTACTTACTCCTTTTCTGGACCTTTTGGATCACATTTGTACAGCTATCACATCTTCAGCTCCAGGTCAGCTGAGCAAACTTCATCCGTCGGTTAAGTTGAAAACTCAAGCTGCATTCAGAAGCTCCTTCAAGAATATTAAATGGCAAAACCGCCTGTATTCAGAAAACTGAGCCTTAAAACCAGCCGTCAAGACGTCTGGAAC